>NC_069509.1:93133818-93226318 GCF_027579735.1 Bombina bombina
CTTCCTCTCTCCCTCTCTTTCTCTCCCTCTTTCTCTCTGCTTCTCCCTCTTTCTCTCCTCTCTGTTATGACTCTCCCTCTCCCCTCTTTTTCTTCCTCTCTCTCCCTCTGTTTCTCCCTCTCCCCCTCTCTGTTTCTCCCTCTCCCCCTCTCTGTTTCTCCCCCTTTCTCTCCCTGATTCTCTCTCTCTTTGTTTATCCCCCCTTTCTCTCTGTTTCTCCCTCTCTTTCTCTCTCTCTCTCTCGCTGTTTCTCCCTCTTTCTCTCTCTGTTTCTCCCTCTTTCTCTCTCTCTATTTCTCCCTCTTTCTCTCTCTGTCCCCCTCTCTGTTTCTTCACCTTTTTCTCTTGTTTTCTCCCTCTCGCTCCCTCTGTTTCTCCCTCTCCCCTCTTTTTCTTCCTCTCTCTCCCTCTGTTTCTCCCTCTCCCCTCTTTTTCTTCCTCTCTCCCTCTGTTTCTCTCTCTCCCCTCTTTTTCTTCCTCTCTCTCCCTCTGTTTCTCTCTCTCCCCTCTTTTTCTTCCTCTCTCCCCTCGTGTTTCTCCCTCTCCCCTCGTGTTTCTCCCTCTCCCCTCTGTTTCTCCCTCTCCCCTCTGTTTCTCCCTCTCCCCTCTGTTTCTCCCTCTCTCTCTCTCTGTTCTCCCTCTCCCCCTCTCTGTTTCTCCCTCTCTCCCTCTCTTTCTCTCTGCTTCTCCCTCTTTCTCTCCTCTCTGTTATGACTCTCCTGTCCCCCCTCTTTTTTTCTCCCCTATCTCTCTCCTCATTTGTTTCCCCTATCTCTCCATATCTCTCATCTCTCTCTGTCCGTCTCTTTCTGACCCTCTTTTTGTTTCTATTCTCTCTCATATTTTCTCTCTCTCTCTGTCCCTGCTTTTCTCCGTTTCTCTCTTTCTCTCTTGATGTCAATTAACACTCTCGTTCTCATATTTAGTTACAATATCATACTTTATTCATGTGGTATCATCCCCTGATTAGAAAACAGGATACAAAATAGAAGCTTGGTTTCATTACAAACAGGATTTGTCTTAATGCTTCTAATTTTATTACACGGTCTCATGCATGATAGAAAAATTGTCATGTCAAAATAAAGGCTTCAAACTAAATTAACATCTCACATTTTCAATCATTTATTTACAGGGAAATTCTAGTGCACACACTAACTTTTTCTAATTAGTTAGATCATGTATTTTAGATTTGTAATCCTGTAAATTACAGAGGTTTATGCATAAAAACAACGTTGTACACTTTTAAAAAAAAAATTGTTTCTTAATTAAGAGACTAATGTGAAAATGACATCCTCTAATTGACATCTAATTTTTGCTTTTGTGAATCAAGCTTAATATGGCTTAGATCAGTGATTTTCAACCCAGTATATTTTAGCAGGAATTATTTCCAGTTGGTTTGTACATGTGTATAATTTGTGAGGATCCTAATGCGGAAGTGAGCAGCCCCTTGTTCCCTTCGGATATTTTCGAAGCTGAATTGATTGCTGTAAAAGATCCCCACGCTAAGACCTAGATTTGCACAGATCTCAGAGTGGGGATCTTTTACAGGAATCCATTCAGCCACTAAAAAATATCCAAAGGGAACGAGCAGCTGCTGACTTCCGCATTCCGAACTTCAAGAAGGATCCAAATGCATAGTGTTCTGAGCCTGGTAGTCATCGGGAGGGGAATTGTTTTATATATATATATATATATATATATATATATATATATATATATATATATATATATATATATATATATATATATATATATATATATATATACATATATATATATATATATATATACACACACATACAGAAAGAGTAGCGCACTCTAAGGAACGAACACCAGGTCAATAACTTGTTAGCTTGCTCTATGGCGATTTACCACCTGGGTGCAGCTTCACCAAAGAACAAGCTAAGAAGTTATTGAGCTGGTGTTCAGCCCTGAGAGTGTGGTTTTCTATATGTATTTAGTCTCCCTAAGAGAAAAAATGGAAACCAGACATGGACTCCTTGCCCAGTGTGCTTAGAGGAATATGGCTGCACCTCACTGATGAGGTCCAATGAAGGCCGAAGCAAATTGCCTGGTATTTTGGGGCTGGGCTGACCTTGTTAGGGTGAAACAAACTGATACACTTCAGGACAGTTCTTCTCTGTGAAAAGCACAATTGGGCTAAAAGCTGCACCCAAGCGGTAAAACGCCATGGAACAAGCTAAGAAGTTATTGAGCTGGTGTTTGTTACTGAGAGTGTGCTTCTCTTTCTGTGTGTGATTCTCTGAACATTTGTATAACATAAAAGAGAAAATGGACAAGCACAGTGTACCCCTCCATTTTATGGAATTTCATGGTAGTGATTCAAGATTCTTGAAAATGCAAGTCATAGATTGAGTCCCCCATACTATAAGTAACAGATTATTAAGATTAATAGGACAAGAAACCTTCTGGATTCAAAAATTACACTGTTTACATACAAAAAGTCTAAATATAGATATAGCAGCGTATAGTGCAAATCCTCCCCTTTATTTTTAAATACAAATGGTAGGGTAGAAGAGCCGTTTGTTTTAAAATGTGGAGAGAGAGAGAGAGAGAGAGAGAGAGAGAGAGAGAGAGAGAGAGAGAGAATTGCTATTACCCCAGAGATCGTTTACATTCTGTTCCTCCCAAAATCAGCTGGACATTTTCAGAAAGGGTGATGTAAGTGAACTACGCTAGGAGTACACACCCACCTCAGGAGGAGGTACAGGACGAACAATATTCAATCTGTGCTCCACAGATTAGCGCAAGGTACCTCACTCGCTTATTAGCTTGATCCAATGCTATTAGTATGATCATCTAGTCACGAGTGTTTTTGTTCACTATAGTGCACTTTCAGGTTAATACTGTTTTAACCCCAGATTATTACTGTTTTAACCCCTGGTTTTTACGCTGGACGTCCAGTTATTAAGTCTGTTTGTATTGCTATTTGTTTTTATTTATACTGTTTGAATATCTCTGCCCTCTTTATACTTATATTTATTTGAGTATAGTTTTCTTCTATCCTCAATCACAGTATATATATATATATATATATATATATATATATATATATATATATATATATATATATATATATAGATTTGTGGTTAATCTTTCCCCTTTCTGTATGTTTTTTCAAACTAATTTAAAGGGCCCCATTAATTACTTTTTAGTATATATGTACTGATTTTATTAACACTGATTTTATAATCTTGATTGTATTGTAATTTTACACTATTAAATATATTTTCTAAGATATATATTAGGCTATTACCATTTATTAACTTTTATAACGATTATATTTCTGCTAAGGTAGACCCTTTTAGGTTACCCGTATATTGTATTTGTGTACTACCCTGCTTTCAGCGCCAGTATTTCCGCTTAAATTATTCTACTATCCTCCTCAGGGTTCTTAGAGAGAGACCCTTCTATACTTGGCATTAGGGTTGATATAAGCGCCAATTCTCACCTACCCTCCTGGAAAAATATGAAGACGAGCCCTATTTCCGTCGAGTCGGTAGAATGAACGTCACATTTTTCTCATAGGGGTTTACTGGGACACTCCTTCCCCAATATTTTTTTCAGAATTAAATTATATTACTTTGTATTAAATACAAATGTCAGATTGATGTTATATAACAGCCCTACAACCCAATTGCATCACCCCTTTAAATTTCATATTTTATTGTAATATTTTTTATTTATAAACATATTCTGTGAACTATGTGACAAATAAAACTGTTTTATTATTTCATAATGTCTTTTGAGTTACAGTCCTTTATAATTATAAAGAAGAATCTTAAATAATTAGTCTTTATTGTGCTTGGTAAACTGTCACATGACATTTAAAAAAAAGTATCGGTAATTGATATCGGCGAGTATTTGAAAACAAGTATCGGTACTTGTACTCGGTCATAAAAAAATGGTATCGGTGCAACCCTAATATGTATGTGTGTGTGTGATTTTTAATGATAGTTTACTATCCAAATTTTCATTTAATGGCCTTATGAACAGACAATCATAAGTGTTATAGTGACATTTTTTAAGAAGAATCGTTTCTTAGGTATGAACCCGTTTTAAGTTAGAGTTAAAACAAATAGTAACAATTGTAGCAATCCATTGTTTTAAATTTTCGAAATGATCGTAATGAATATATATTTTTTAAAATATGTGCAGTGTTTTAATAAATGTTGTTATGTTTTGGTAGATGTATACAAATAATGTTTAACGAAGAAGCTGGACCTTGTTTTATTTTATTTTATCTGTTCCTTCCTTTATGTTATTTATAGGCTTGTTAAGAGCTGTTCACATAAGGACAAATTGCGATTATGTTTATGGATTGATGAAAGTTTTATTTCTTTAAGTGCAACAGTAAAGCGCTTGTTACGTTATCTAAATATTACGTTTGAGACCAGTTGTGCTTGTTTCTCTTTTTCAGAAGAAGTTTCTTTCTGTATGTGTGTGTGTGTATATATATATATATATATATATATATATATATATATATAATAATGTAATGCTCGTGGGATATTCCACTATCAGACCGAACTTGGCCAGCAGTCTTGTTATTCAGGCATCAAGCTGGAATGATAGGGAATATCCCAAAGCAGAGAAAGTTCACAAGATGAGGTAAGCTGTACTCACTATAGGCAAGATAGTCTTTGGCGGCAAAAGGCAGGGAATTAGCGGTTAGGTAGTTCCAGGGTAGACCACTTGAAGGACTGAAGAAAACAGGATAGCCTTTGACGGCAACAGGTATAGAAACCAGTGGTAAGGCCGTTCAAGGGGAAACCACTAGAAGGGTCAGGCAGGCAGAGTTTGGCAACAGTAAGGCAGTCCAAAGGTAAACCACTAGAATGGTCAGGCAGGCAGGGTTTGGCAACAGTAAGGCAGTCCAGTATTTTAGGGGTTAAGCAGAGTAGTCAGACAGGCAGAGTTCGTTAACGATATAGCAATCCAGAATACAGTAATCTATCACACCCAGGAGCACACAAAGTAACACCTATACTTGGGCAGTGATAGATTGTTAGAGAACAACTTACATAGGCGCAGGATTCGCACCACAGGGGATCCCGACTGGCTTCAGAGAGAGGAGCGTGTGGCGATGAAGTCAGTGCTGCACACAACAGGAGCCGACACAGCCCCTGACAACGAGCAGGGTAGCAGGCGCCGCGCCCCTAGCAACAGCTAGAGCGGCGCGGCGTGACATAGCCCCCCTCTCAAGGGTTCCCTCCTGGAACCAGAGTCGTCTTCAAAGGATGAGCAGCATGGAATTTGGAGACCAAAGATGGAGCATGCACATCACAGGCAGGAACCGAGGAGTGATCCGCCACAGAATAACCCTTCCAATGTACAAGATAATGCAGTTGTCTGCATCTGTATCTCGAGTCCAGGATCTTAGCAACTTCATATTCAGGGTTGCCATGAGCCAGGAGCGGAGGAGGAGAAGCACTGAGTCGGGTATATCTATTCTTGATGTAAGGCTTGAGTAGTGAGATGGGGAAGACTGGGTGTATGCGCAGGGCTTTGGGCAAGGCCACTTTGTAGACAACAGGAGACAGTCTTTTCAGGTATTTGTAAGGACTGATAAACCTAGGCCCTAATTTGTGACAGGGTTGACGTAGACAAATATGTCGAGTAGAGACCCAAACACATTTACCTACCGAGATGGCACGTACAGAAGCTCTATGATTTTTAGCAAACTTCTTGTATCTAGAGACAGCTGAACGTAGCTGAGAGCGAATACATTGCCAATGAGTGGGGAGTTCAGTAACGTGTCGGTCTGCAGCAGGAACCCCAGTGGACTGAGCAAAGAGAGGGAAGACACAAGTTTAATATCCTGCTGCGGCTTGAAATGCAGAACATTGCAGAGATGAGTGCCAATGAGTGTTTCTTGCCAGTTCAGCTAGGGGTAACAACTCAGACCAGTTGGTATGGAGAGAGTTGACAAAGGCTCTAAGGTGGACCTTGAGATCCTGGTTTACTCTCTGTTAGTCCATTAGTCTGGGGTGGTAGCCAGAAGACAAGGAAACAGTGGTTCCAATCAACTTACAAAAGGCTCTCCTAAAGGTAGAGATGAATTGTGGACCTCTGTCAGAAACAATATTTGCAGGAATGCCATGAAGTCGTACCACATGCAAGAGAAAAAGAGACGATAATTCTTGGGCAGAAGACAATTTTGTTAAGGGTACAAAATGAGCCAGTCTGGAAAACCGATCCACCACAACCCAGATAACTGTATGGTGGTCAGAAGGAGGGATGTCCACAATGACGTCCATTGTTATGCGTGTCCATGGTTGTCTGGGAATGGACAATGGTTGGAGCAAGTCAGGAGGCAAGGATCGGGAGTTTTGTTGGCAGCACAAGTTGTGCAGGCTTTCACAGAATCCTGAGCATCAGACCTCATAGTAGGCCACCATACATATTGGGAAAGACGCTTAAAAGTTCTTATCAAACCAGGAGGTCCTGAGAGTTTATTATCATGAACCCAGGATAGCACAGGAGTGCATAGGTTCAGAGGTACAAAAAAGATATCGGAAGTCACAGGGGCTTCAGCAGGTTTGCTAGACTAGGCACGTTGCAATCTTTGAAGAAGGGTGGTATTTAGTTGAGCAACCACACAGGAGGGAGGTATGATGTGTTCAATAGGAGCTTTAGAGGAATCACTTGAGTGAGGAAACTGACGGGAAAGGGCATCAGCCTTCTTGTTTTTGGTCCTAGGAAGATGAGACCACAAAGTTAAAACGGGAAAAGAACAAGGCCCACCTGGCCTGTCGAGGATTGAGTCGATGAGCAGTCTCTAGGTAAGTCAGATTCTTGTGGTCGGTGAGAATCTGAATGGGATTGGCGGTGCCCTCTAATCAATGACGCCATTCAGTCAAGGCCATCTTAATGGCTAAGAGTTTACGATTACCCACATCATAATTCCTCTCAGCTGGAGTAAAGCATTTGGAAAAAAGGCTACAGGGTGTGACTTGGAGGTTAAAGAATCCCTTTGGGTTAGAACTGCTCCAGCCCCTATCTCTGAGGCATCAACCTCTAAAGTGAACTGTTGGGCAGGATCAGGATGGCGGAGAACTGTAGCAGAACAGAAAGCCTTTTTTAGACGAGAGGAGGCATTAATGGCTTCAGGAGGCTAATGTTTACAGTCTTTGTTCCGTTTTGTCAATTCAGTGAGTGGAGCGACTGTTTGAGAAAAGTTATTTATAAACTTGCGGTAATAATTGGAGAACCCCAATAATTTCTGTAATTCCTTTAATGAAGTAGGTTGAGGACAGTTTAAAACTGGTGAGTTTAGCAGGATCCATGGCAAACCCTTCCTTTGAGATGACATAACCAAAGAACTGGATCTGAACTTGATCAAACTCAATTTTTTCTAGTTTGGCTACAAAAGCATTGTCTGAGACATTGAAGTACCTGTCTCACGGGTTTATGATGCTCCTCCAGAGTGGAAGAGAAAATAAGGATTTTGTCCAGGTAGACAATGACAGTGCGATTGAGGAGGTCACGGAAGACATCGTTGACAAATGCCTGGAAGACTGCAGGGGCGTTACTGTTGCACAATTATCACTTGAATCCACCAGGATCACATTCAATAAATCCACTTTGGATATGCTCTGGATAATATCCTCTGCGCTGTGTAATAAATGTAGTAACCCCTAGTGTCACCTCTCTACACACTAGCACACTATTCACTTTTACCAACAATCCCAGGTAAATATTGTATGTGTAGTGCTACAGAAATATAGCCACTGTACTATATACTGTACTCATAGTAATTCCAGGCTAAATCATTTTCAGACACTCAGTTCTTTACCAGAGAGAGAGAGCTTTAATTAGAATCTGCCCAAATTACAGAAAGGTTACAGAGACAGTTACATAAAGAGGTTTTCAGTCATACCCACAAACACACAATTTATCCTAACAGGTATTACAGGGTGGGGGTCTGTGTGTGTGTGTGTGCTCACCAAAACCCTTTCTTCCTAAACTGTGTGTGTACTGAACGTTCTTTTAAATGGTTGTCCTCCCATGTTAAAGCTAGGCCATTCCCTCAGGCCATCCCCTGTTATGTTGGCTATCTCCCCAGGAGGTAATATTAGTGTCTCCACCAAGCAAATTCTTTCTTAGAAGTGTGATGTCTCCCAGAGGATGAAAGCAGCTGACCCCCCCCTCCTCACTTTCCCACCTGACATTGTTACCACTTCCCCTGTCTGCTTACTCAGGAGACTGCATGTGTAATATCTCCACAGGAGGCAGACAGCTACAACCTCTATTACTATTCAATGTGTAACATCTCCCAGGGAGGTAGCTAGAGCTACACTTTTGTTAGAAGGGGACTGCCTTGTGTTCTATTGTGTATGTGTTACAACTTCTATTGTGTGTGTGTTCTATTGTGTATCCCAGGTAGATAGACTGCTTTGAAGTTTGCATCTCTCTGTGTACTCTATTCCCATTTATACACATTCATACATAACTATTTAATCATATCCATATTTGTACACTACATAGTCATTTAAACCATATTTATCACTACAGTTACATAGCCCAAAGGGCATTACGAGGTATTCGTAATGCCCTGATCTTCTGTTGAAGGCTGTCTTCCATTTGTGGCCTGGGAAGATACGAATCAGATTGTATGCCCCACGTAAGTCCATTTTGGTGAAGAAGCGAGCATTCTGGAGTGAGTCATAAGGTTCAGTGATCAAAGGAATGGGATAATGATTATTGATAGTTATGTTGTTCAAGGCCCTGTAGTCGATACAGGATCTGAGCCCACCATCCTTATTACTGACGAAAAAGAAGCCTGCCCTAGCAGGAAAGGAGGAAGGGCGGATAAAACCTTTAGCAAGGTCCTCTTGGATGTACTCCTCCATGGACTTGGTTTCAGCTTTGGAGAGTGGGTAAGTCCTCCCTTTAGGAAGTGGTTCTCCGGGAAAGAGGTCAATTTTGCAGTCATAAGGACGGTGGAGTGGCAGCACGTCGGCTGCTTTCTTCTCAAACACATCTGCAAAGTCTGCATATACTGAGGGTTTGAAGGAGTCTGAAGACTGGCTATGGGGATACAGAGCAGAGGAGTGACTTTAGCAAGGCAGGAGTGGAAACATGAGGTACTCCAGGAGGCCAGTTGTCCTTCAGTCCAGTCGAACTGTGGATTGTGTATATGAAGCCAAGGAAGACCAAGGATGACAGGCTGTGCTGGGGAATGAATGAACTCTTACTGCAGCTGTCTGGTATGAAGGACTCCCACAGTCAGGGTCAGGGGTGCAGACTCAAAGTGGATCAACCCTGAACCAAGGGGGGTGCCATCCAGAGTAGTTATTTTGAGACAATGTCTTTTCTGCAGAAGAGGCAAACCAGCTTGAATCATAAAATGGTGATTCAGAAAGTTTCTAGCTGCCCTGGAATCAATGAAGACTTGAGTGTGGACAGAGTTCTGAAGGAAGGTAAAGGTAAAAGGTACCAGAATCCGAGAGGAGTGAGGGGATTTAGTAGTGATCATGCTTACAGGTACCCCAGAGTCATCCTCTAAGCATTAGCTTTTCCCGAGCGAATGTCACAATTCCGTAGTTGATGGGAGTTAGAGCCACAATAAAAGCATAGTCTCAATCTCCTTCTCTGTCTTTCAGACTCTGTGGGTGAGGAAAGATCCATGGGTTCCTCTACTGGGATAGCAGGAGATGTTGAAGGTGTAGAGGATGTAGACCAGACAAATAGAAGGACGGGAGGGAAGGATTCTCCAAGTTCTGTCTCTCTCGGCTTGTCTCTCCTGGAAGTGAGAGTCTAGACTGATACAAAGTGTGATAAAGTCATCCAAGGAATAAGGAACATCACGATAAGTTCATGCAGACCCCTCCTAAAGGCTGCCTTGAGAGCACTGCCATCCCAAGTGGTCTCAAGTGCCAAGGTGCGAAATTCGATGGCAAATTGTGCCACAGTCCTATTGCCCTGGCAGAGATCCAGGAGGGAAAACTCTGCAGCAGAAGTACGTCCAGAAGTCCCAAACACAGAAGATAATGCAGAAATGAAAGTATCAGCATCGTTCAGGAGTGGAGTGTTCCAAAAGGGGAGAGACCCAGGTTAGGGCCTTATCTTTCAGTAAGGAAACGATAAAGGTGACCCTTGACTGGTGAGACTGAAAGGTGTGAGGATCATTGCGGAAGTGCAGCCTGCACTGGTTAAGAAAACCCCTACAATCAGTAATACCTTCATATCTGTCAGGCAATGGTATCCGGGGTATACTTTCAGAAGCAGGGGAAGAAGCCGCAGTACTAGGAGCAGAGGCTGGCGGTACAACAACAGGAGCAGTATTCCTCGCTGCAACTAGTGAAGAGAGTTGAGCGGTTATAGCTTCTAGTTTGAAATCCACACTCTGCAACTGTACGTTATGGGTTCCCACCATCTGTCCTTGAAGATCAACTGCTCTTGTTACATCATCTGGCTCCATGGCCCAAGTATAATGTAATGCTCGTGGGATATTCCACTAAATGTAAGGGGCTTATTTCACATTGGTAGCGATAACACCCACAAGTCAATAAAAGATAGCAGAAGCAGGGGCAGTACACACCACTAGAAAAAACGGCTGCAGTTATTAAAAGTTCTGTCTGGGATAACAGTAGCGAATTTGGCTATCGTCCTTGAGATTTCAAACCCTACCCTTGGACCTAACTTAAAGGGACACTGGAGGCACCCGTTTTTTATTTCTTCTCCTGAACCATATCCATGGTCCTCCTATATAGGCAATGCCTTGCAAGAGGCAATCTAAGGCTGAGAAACTGACCTCTACCAAGCCCCTCAGTCACTACCTTAGGCCTGCTGAATCTATAAATAGTACCTACCCGGAAGACATGGCAACCACACCAACACCCTTAACTACTCAACAGCAACCTGGGACGACAACTAATAACATGTATGTCACCAAGAGTCATATCCTACATCTTTCCTCTAAGGAGGACATTAAGGAAGTTATTCAGGAGATGAGAAATCTTTTTGGTGATCTTCGCAGGGATATAGGGGCACTATACCAGAGAGTGTTGTCTCTAGAAGAAAAGCAAGAAAATACTGCAAATAGCCTTCAAAAAGCCTCGTCTTATATCAAAGAACAAGACCACAAAATCAATAGTCTCGCTGACAAGCTTGAAGACTTAGAAAATAGATGTAGACACAACAACTTGCGAATAAGAGGAGTTTCAGAGACAGTCTTTCCGCCTGCTATAGAAGGTTACCTACAAGCTTTATTCAAGGTCCTAAAAGAAAACCCCACTGCAGAAGATATACCTATTAAAAGGGCCCACAGGGCACTAAGACCAAAGCCTCCTCTAAAAGCTCCACCTAGGGACATTATAGTGAAATTCTTAAGGTATAAGGACAAAAGAAGAGCTCCTTCAATGTGCAAGGAAAAAAACATCCTATATTCCATGCTGGAGAAGAGATATTACTGTTCATGGACCTCTACCAGACAACACTCCAAAAAAGGAGAGAATTGGCTCCTGTTACCAATATTCTTAAGAGGAACAGAGTCCAGTACCGGTGGGGGTTTCCGGTGTCCTTGATAGCGTCATGTAACAAAAAAACAGCTGTCTACAAACCTGGGGATGACCCTACGCCCTTCTACAAAGAACTATCTATATCCTTCACTTTTGAGGCCTATAGGGATTCTGCTCACCGCTCATCGGAGGCTTGCCCGGCTGAGCAAAACTCAACCGATCAAACTAACCCACATTAAGATGGTCTGTCTCCATATTTTGCTCACGATATGGACTACCTTTGCATCTGACTCCACATAAGAGAGCCTTGGCTGCCCTGGAGCAGCTGGTAATGGAACATTGAAATCGCTCCTTCACGAGTGGAGTTACACAATACCACCCCCTGGTAAGATAAACATCACTACTGGTTCATGGGGCCCTATGAACCCCATTCCAGAACACGCAGGGACACATTTACAGTACCCTTAATAGTTAATAGTTGGTAAAAACTACTTAAAAGTTGCCTTTTGCTTTTTTCTTGCAGCAAGTTATTGTAACACTGTTGATGATTTCATTAGACAAACTTAAGTTTTTGTTGCTGATATTTCCCACTTACAGTGTTGAATTTCATTACTACAAACGAAAACCGTGATTTTGTTTTTGTATGCTATATAAGGTATATGTTTATGTTCTGCTTCACAGCAGCGCCCTTAATAGTTGGAAAAATGTACTTACAATTTGTTATTTGCTTTGCTTTCCTAAAGCACATGATTGTAACACTGTTAATGTTCACATTGGTTAAATCTGTTTACATGTTGCTGATACACCCCATAGTCGGTATAGAATGTCATTGCCACAAAAGAAAAATGTTATTTTATCCCTGTACGCTTTATTAGGCACAAGTTTCTACTCATGATCATTGCAAATATTGACTATGAACTGACTGTAGTCTTCCCCCAGTTGTGGGGAAGTTCTTCTATATTATTATGTACATAGTTCTAAATAAACACTGTTTGCACATCATTCTTGGTACTATAGAAATACTCCTCCTACACAATCTAGGAATTAAAACTTTTATTAATGACTTCTAATGGATTCTCTACTTCACATTCACGCTTAAGAAATTACCACAAAGACAAAGGACTCATCTATATTTAGTAAACACTATAGCTATGAGGGGGAACCAGTCCTTACTGCCCCCAGACTGTACCATGCTGAATCCATGGGAGACTACTCGCTAGGAATCCTCAGACCAAGCACTCCCTGGATTGAAAAATCTTGAAACAACATTCACAAACTTAAGAACAAGCAATTCACAGCAATGAGACATTCTCTCTCTATATTAAGGCCCATCCTCTCATACTACTCCACTATACTAGTGTCCTACTCTTCACTTCCCTATTCCCACATACTTAAAGGGACACTGTACCCAAATTTTTTTCTTTTGTGATTCAGATAGAGCATGCAATTTTAAGCAACTTTCTAATTTACTCCTATTATCAATTTTTCTTTGTTCTCTTGCTATCATTATTTGAAAAAGAAGGCATCTAAACTTTTTTTTGGTTTCAGTACTCTGGACAGCACTTTTTTATTGGTGGATCAATTTATCCACGAATCAGCAAGGACAACCCAGGTTGTTCACCAAAAATGGGCCGGCATCTAAACTTACATTCTTGCATTTCAAATAAAGATACCAAGAGAATGAAGAAAATTTGATAATAGGAGTAAATTAGAAAGTTGCTTAAAATTTCATGCTCAATCTGAATCACAAAATAATTTTTTTGGGTACATTGTCCCTTTAACATGCCTTTTAGAATTAAACTACTTAGACTTATATTTCCTCTAGCCGGAGGGGGAGATACTTCCCCCTATTATCTTTTTTATTCTTCTTTTCTAAACACATCTGTCTGACAGATAGGAATTACTCCTCCCTTGACCCACTGTCATTCACCTCTTGTACACCCCTAACATGTACTCATACAGCCTCTAAAACGATAAGACTTTAGTCTTTTACTTTCCCCTCACTCTCTTTTCTCTACATTCTACCTTTTTTCTTTAATCTTCCTCTTTTTTTTTTTCTTCCTCCCCCATCCCCTTTTTCCCCTACATTATAGAAAATGGCAAGTAAGTATAGTAGATTCAGCGACCATTCTCTAAAGCTGACAACCATAAATGTCAAAGGACTCAATAGTCCAGGCAAAAGATCAATAACACTTAGGGAGCTATCTAAACTGGCGAGTCAAGTTATCATGATCCAAGAGACACACTTCCAAAGGGGTAGGGAACCTAAATGGAACACTCCGCATTTCCCTATAGCTTGCTTTGCCTCAGGTCCAAAGAAAATGGGAGGGGTAGGCATCCTAATTCATAGATCCCTCCCCTTCCAGATTCTAAACATAAACAAATATCCAGAAGGCCGATATATTCTTCTGACCGGCCTTCTCTACGGTTAGCAGCTTTCACTGTTAAATATCTATGCGCCAAATCAAGCCCAAAACGCTTTAAGAAAGTGTCAAATTTAATACTTGATCAGGTGAGGAGCACACTTTTCCTTGCCGGTAACTTCAACCTCACATTCGACCCTAGACTTGACTGCTCTAGGGGAACCTTGTGTATCCCCAAGACTGTACTAAAAGCAATTAAAACCTCACTCAATACTCTTGCCCTCCACGACATTTGGAGAACTTTACACCCAGAAGTCAAAGACTTCACTTTTTATTCCTCTCCACATAACTACTACACTAGGATAGATCACATCTTTACTGACGCCAACGGACTTTCATTAACTAATCATTGCGAGATAGGTCATATAACTTGGTCGGATCATGCTCCGGTAACCTGCTCCATCTTGTGGCCCGATTTCCCTATCACAACCAAAATATGGAGGCTAGATGACTCCGTTTTAGACGACCCACTCATGTTGACTGAGATAGAGAAGAACCTATCAGAATACTTCACACTTAATAAAAACTCTACTGCATCATCGCAATGCAAGTGGGAAGCGCACAAAAGCGTAATGAGAGGTTTATTTATAAAGCAGAAGGCAAAGATTTAAAGACAGGCTAGAGAAAAACACACTTATCTACTAAATAAAATCTAAACATTAGAAAAGACTCACAAACAGGACATGAATAATAATAACGTTAAGGAAGAACTACTTAAAGCCAGATTAGACCTTAAAACACATCTGATAAACACACATCAGCGTAACGCCCTATTTTTAAGGCAACACTATTATGAGGGTGGAAATAAACAAGGAAAAATACTAGCCAGATGCCTTCGGAGAAAAAACAACTGGCGACTTATATTAACCATTTACAAACCTCGGATGGTCAAATAATTAAGAGCAATAAACATATCGCCTCTTCTTTCAGAAACTACTATAGCTCACTATATAACATTGCAGACACCGATGACAACCCCCCAATGGGAGCTCCCTCCCATGAAACTAGAGCTTCCTTCAACAATTACTTTCAAGGATTAGGGTTACTAACATAAACTACAGAAGGGAAGGATCATTTAGAGTCACTTATCACATTAGAGGAAATACATCAAGCTATTAAAGACTCCCCCTCAGGAAAGAGCCCAGGACCAGACGGTTACACAATAGGTTATTATAAGAAACTTAAGGAAGTGTTATCACCTCACCTCCTCACCTTATTCAACAATCTAAGAGACAATCCCTCTATGTCTAGAAACCTCCTAGAGGCACATATCTCTGTAATTCCTAAACCTGGAAAAGCAACAACATGTCCAGAGAATTTTAGGCCAATCTCCCTAATCAACACAGACATGAAAATTCTGGCCAAAATATTAGCTAATAGGCTGAATAAATACCTCCCTAGTTTAGTGTCCTGCGATCAAGTCGGATTCATCCCAGGACGGGAAGCCCGAGACAATGTCATCAAAATCATTCAACTAATAAATCACGCCAAGTCTTCGGGGACGCCCATTATCCTCTTCTCGTCCGACGCGGAGAAGGCCTTCGATAGGGTTCGTTGGTCTTTTCTGCGCAGGGTAATGATTGAAATGGGGTTTCCAGAACCCTTTTTAAATAAGTCCCTAGCTCTTTACTCCAACCCTAATGCAAGGATCAGAGTGAATGGCACCCTCTCTGACTCTTTTAACATCAGCAATGGCACTAGGCAGGGCTGCCCCTTATCCCCCCTTCTGTTTGCCATTACCATGGAAATTTTAGCCCAAAAAATTAGAAACAATTCTAACATCAAAGGAATCCAGATAGGACAGATGGAACACAAACAAGCATTATATGCCGATGATATTCTCTTCTCTGAAGGATCTATCCCAGAGTTACTTAAGGAATTAGAAGCCTACGGGTAAGTATCAAATTTTAAATTGAATATTAACAAATCAGAAATCTTGAATATCAATACATCCCCACAAACATTACAGTATTTGAGAAACAAATATAACATTCCCCTAGATCATCAAAAATTGAAATACTTAGGGATCCAATTGACCACATAAACACAAGATCTGATCAAACATAACTATGGTATCCTAAAAAATGACATAACGCGCGACCTATCCACTTGGCAGAATAAACCCCTTTCTTGGTTAGGAAGGATAGGAGTAATAAAAATGAACGCCCTCCCTCGGATTCTATATCTGATGCAAGCATTACCTATCCCTTTGCAGGATAACTACATAACCCAATTACAAAATATCTTGGAACAATACATATGGGTGGGCACAAAACCAAGAATACCAAAGAAAACCCAATACCTACCTAGAAATAGCGTAGGGTTGGGAGTCCCTAACCTTCAGGCTTACAAATATGCGATAACACTCAGACACATAGTGGAATGGCCACATAACACTGACAATAAGATATGGATAAAAATAGACAGGGATATCTTTAAATTAAATAACGTAGCTACACTAGCTTGGACAACCCAACAGAAGAGGCCTAAAAATATACAACATTACCTCATCACGGCAAATATCTTGACTGAGTGGGATAAACTTTTAGCTACTAGCTCACACATTTCCTCTAAATTTGCTCCGCTGTCTCCTCTTATCGAGAACGTGGAACTTCCATATCACAGAATAGGGAATAGAATCTCACAACCATACGACCTAAGAACGGGATCCATTCAGTATATTTCAGATAGGGGTAAATTGAAAACGCAAGCGGATCTTGCAGAAGTCCATGGGGGGATTTTCTCCTCTTGGCTTCACTACAACCAATTAGTACACTATATCTCACACCACAAGTATAAAAATGATTTTGGAAGAGAACCCACTAATTTTGAGAAATTATGCTTTCAACATTACTACCCAGGGCATTTGATCTCTAAACTATATAAAGTCACAGTCAAAACCTCCTCCACGCCTCTCCCCTCCTACACAATTTCCTGGCAAAGAGATTTAAACCGGGATATAGACATGGATACATGGATGAAAGCATTTAAACTAACTAAGAGTTCCTCTGTCTCAGCTAAAATACAAGAAATTCAACTAAAACGTTTATGTCGATGGTATTTAACACCGACTAGGCTATCTAAAATATGTTTCCTAGACTGAGCAGCCCCTGCTGGAGGGGCTGCGGAGTGGAGGGTTCTCTTCTCCATATATGGTGGTCGTGCCCATGCCTGAAGGTATACTGGACAGATGTTTTAAAAACAATGTCCGAGATTATAGACACACAGATTCCCCCTGACCCAGAAATTTTAATATTCTGCTCAATGCCTAGACTGGACGGTCTGGGCAAGCAATCACTTTTCCTGATAATGCTGACAGCTGCCAAAAAACTTATACCAAAATATTGGAAAACCCAAAGAGTCCCTACCTGGCAAGAATGGAAACACCAGGTAGCTGACCTTTTGACACTAGAAAGATATCATTACCTAAAAACACACAAACTAGAACAATACGAGCTAATGCTAGCTTTATGGATTAGAAAGATTTAGAAAGATATCTTTACTACACCTTCCATCCACTCCTGATTCATTGCGTTCTTCCCCCACCCCTTCTCCTCCCCTCCCCCCCCTTTTTTTTTTAATCTTTATTCTTCTTCTCTTCTCCTTTACTTTTTCTCAAGTCTTTGTCTACTCTGGGATTCCCTGGAGTGCAAGTCCATTAATACTTACTGTTATTATAATAGTAAGAAAAAGAAAAATCAAAAAAAGAATGTAAATAAAAAGACATATTGCAAATATGTTAACTTGGACTCGATTACAGGAACCTCTAATTATTGATTTAAGGTTCATATTTTGTTAAACCTTGCTGCATAGTTTTAATATTCGCATGGACTGTAGGTCTTTCTTTGAACTTGTAACATGTAATACTCAGTAGTATCTTTATTGTAAACTAGGCTATCTCATGTTATGTGGTATCTCAGTTTGTAAAAATTGTTAGACTGAGTCCATGTCTTTGACTTATAATATGTAAATTGTATTATTGTCTTTCTTATATATCTCAATAAAACTCTTTTGAAAATAAAATATAAAACCTAACATTACTTTAAAAATAAAAAACTCTAGCGGAATAGTCGTTCTCTTAGCGAGCATGGAGATAACCCCATCCACCTTAGGGACGGTTCCCCACAGTTCAAGCTGCGCGTCCGGAATAGGGAAAAGCTTTTTAAAAGAAGAAGAGGGGGAAAAGGATGAACCAAGTTTCTCTCATTCATTTTTAATAATGCTAGCCATCTTGACTGGAACCGGGAAGGCCTGGGGCACTACCCTGTCCTCGTAAATCCTATCCAGCTTAGGGATCTAAGGTTCCTCCGGTAGCTTCGGTTCCGGAGCCTCCAATGTAGCAAGCACCTCTTTCAGCAGAAAGTGTAAATGCTCCATCTTAAAATTTAAAATCTGGTTCCTCCGCGGACGGAGGCCTAGAAGTAGCCGATTCCGACCCAAAAACGACATCCTCCGATAACTCGGAGTTGTTCTCCTCAGCGGATAATCTGAGACATCCAGCAGAGTCGAAGACCCCTGAGAAGGATAGCAGTGCCGTACCTTCTGTTGCACTTAGTAGGGTGAGGCATCGCATTAATGGCCTCAGAAACCGCTGTCTGTAACTGATCGGCGAAGTCTGGAGGCCAAAGGGCCCCTCCTGCAGGAGAATTAGTAGTGCCCTGGGGAACTGCTTGTGTAAACGGAAATGATTGTAGGGAACGCACCTCGCGGGGCAGAGAACCCCCAGAGGTGGACATAGAAACATAGATATTGACGGCAGATAAGAGCCATAGGCCCAGCAAGTCTGCCCGACCTTACCTAACAGTATAAACTTATCTAGTTCGTAGGATAGCCCTATGCTTGTCCCATGCATTTTTAAAGTCCCCCACAGTGTTTGTTGCTACTACCTCTTGAGGAAGTTTATTCCATAAATCAATCACTCTTTCTGTTAAAAAGTGCTTCCTCAAATTACTTCTGAATCTACTACCCTTTAGCTTGAGCTCATGACCCCTTGTTCTTGAATTTTCCATTTTATGTAAAATACCCACAGCCTCAGTTTTACTAAACCCTTTAATGTACTTGAAAGTTGCTATCATATCACCTCTTTCCCTTCTCTCCTCTAAGCTATACATATTTAGGTCATTGAGCCTATCCTGGTAAGTTTTATTTTTTAGACCATGTACCATTTTGGTAGCCCTCCTTTGCACAGATTCAAGTTTGTTAATATCCTTCTGAAGATATGGTCTCCAGAACTGCACACAATACTCAAGATGAGGCCTAACTAATGATCTATAAAGTGGCATAAGAACCTTACTATTTCTGCTGCAAATACCTCTACCAATACATCCAAGCATTCTGCTAGCCTTACTCGCTGCATTACTACATTGTTTACTAAGTTTTAAATCATCTGAAATAATAATTCCCAAGTCCTGTTCCTCGTCTGTAACAGTCAGTAAAGTGTCATTGAGTCTGTAATTAACATTTGGATTTTTCTTCCCTAAATGCATTATTTTACACTTTGCTGTGTTAAACTTTAGACCCCAGTCATTTGTCCAATCCTCCAATTGTTGTATATCACTTCTCATTTTGTCTACCCCCCCTGGAACATCCACTCTGTTGCAAATTTTTGTATCATCTGCAAAGAGACATACTTTCCCCTGTAGCCCTTTGCTGATATCGCAGATAAATATGTTAAACAAAACAGGCCCCAGAACTGACCCCTGAGGAACACCACTAGTAACAGCCCCCTCTGCTGAATGAACTCCATTTACTAAGACACTTTGTTTTCTGTCCTTAAGCCAGCATTCCACCCAGTTCACAATTTTTGAATCTAGACCAAGGAGATATAGTTTGTGAATAAGTTTATTGTGTGGGACGGTGTCAAATGCTTTGCTGAAATCTAGATATGCTACATCAACTGCTCCTCCCTTGTCTAATACTTTTGTTACATAATCAAAGAAGTCAATTAGATTAGTCTGACATGATCTCCCTGAAGTAAAACCATGCTGATTTTGGTCCTCTAAATTGTTTGTCTTTATGTAAGTCATAATTCTTTCTTTTAAGAGGCTTTCCATTAATTTCCCTACTACTGAAGTTAAACTAACTGGCCTGTAGTTGCCAGATTCTTCTCTACTGCCCTTTTTATGAAGGGGTATTACATTTGCTATTCTCCAATCATCTGGGACAGCTCCTGTTAAGAGTGACTGATTAAACAGATCAGTTAATGGGACAGTTAGCACTGATCGAAGTTCTTTTAAAACCCTTGGATGAATATTATCAGGACCCACTGCCTTTGTAACATTTATTTTTGATAACGCTAACAAAACCTCATCCTCTGTAAAAAGATTACTGTTAAGCTTGTTTCTATTTTGCGTTGCATCCCTTAATGTAGACATTGTATCTTCACAATCTTTAGTGAAAACAGAACAGAAGTAATCATTGAGACAGTCTGCAATCTGCTTATCTCCTTCTATTATTCTACCATCAACTGATTTCAATGTTACTATTCCTACCTTATTTTTTCTTCTTTCACTGATATATCTAAAGAATGTTTTGTCCCCATGTTTTACTGACTGTGCTATCTTCTCTTCTGCATGAGCTTTAACCTTCCTAATTAACTGCTTAGTCTTTTTTTGTTGGAGTCTCCATATTTTCATATCATCATCTGCTTGTGTGTGTCTGTAATTTTTATAAGCTATCTTTTTTGTCTTTACAGCATGTGCTACTTCTTTGGAAAACCAAATTGGTTTCCGCTTTCTTTTACTTTTACAGACATGTCTAATACAGTGTGCGGTTGGACGACTCAGTTGTACTAAATACTTTGTTCTTTTTGGATATAGCAATATTGTCAAAGCATGTGGAACAGAGAGTTGCATAGGCGGTTCGACTGGAACCTTCTCACAATATACACAGTTAATAGGTTTAGATAAAGAGGGAGTATCCTCTAGCATATCAGAGTCCTCCATAACTTGCGCCTTTATTACAGACTTGATTAAAAAAATAAATGGCACCTTTATATCCCAAAGGCCCGGGCATTCACCACCTCCTATAACCAGGACTACACGAAACAGCTTTCGTCTCCTCTGAACGCAGGTCGAGAAAGAGGAAGTTACAGAGGCCACACCCGGTCACATGGAGTGCCATGCAGGACCGCCCCTGCACTTGAGAGAGACGCGCTAAAAAAAGCCTGCCCCATCTCTCGCTAATGAACTGACTGTTCCACACTGACAGAGTCTCATCTCTCACAAATGCAGCAGAAACACAATAAACAATAATATGCATAGTAACGTACCCCCTGTTCAATAACCCCCTTCCGAGGGTATTACCCTAGATTCTATAAAGATAAAGGAGCCACACTGTTACCCTGTCTTCTTGCGTTATCAAATATATATATAAATGAAACAATCTTACCAGAATCAACGTTGTGGAACAGGAACACAGCCCTTCAAGTGTGACAGGGTAGTAGCATCGCTCCCGACATGGACTTGAGAGAAGAAAAGCAGGCAGAGAAACTTATCAATGCTGATTGCTAATGGAGAAGTTAGTCGGGATGAGTTCGCAGAAAGACTCTCCCTGCATCTCCGGACTCTAACATTCATCCATGCTCTCACTGAGAGGCTGACAGGACTACTTAAAACTCCAGTCCCATTTCAAAGAGTACTACCCTCCATAAGAGACTACTCCGAATCTTCAGACACTTCTCTGCCAACCTCCTCTGAAGAAAGGCAAAAAAATGACTGGGGATGAGGGGAGTGGGGGAGGTATTTAAGGCTTTGGCTGGGGTATCTTTGCCTCCTCCTGGTGGCCAGGTTCTTAATTTCCACAAGTAATGAATAAAGTAGTGGACTCTCCTCCCATTAAGATGGAAATAGCTATTATGGTTAATTTCTGCATGACATGGAAATAGTTATTATGGTAGCTCTGCACAACATAGTAAATCAATGGTTGCTCTGCATAATGAATCAGACAGTGGTGACAACATATATAACACATGAACCTGGAGGCAGAATTACCTCTAATGTTTCATCATTATACCTAGCCTGGTATAATGTCTAACTGTATTAAGCTGCAGGTGCACAAGTTTTCAAGCAGAAAACCTGTCGTCCTGCAATCACCACTTGATAACATTAAAGACTGTATCAGGCCTACGATGAGATCCAACCTATCACTCCAATTTCCTGGCCAATAGTCTTCTTATCACTACATCAGGTGGAATAATAGGCATAAATCCTAGAGCCAAAAATAACACTAACACCCAAATAACGAGATTGAAGGATTGTAACCAACAGTCACAATCAATGCTAATGGCAGTAACAGGTAGATAGATGATTTGCAGTACCAAGGGTCAAACAGATCAAGGTCCAGGCTGGGGTCAGCAACAATAATCAGATGAGAAAAGTACTGACGGAATGTTCAAAAGCAGGTGAACAGGACTGCCAGAGGTCAGCAACAAGTTTAAGACAATGGCATCTGGCAGAGACGAGTCAAATGCAAGCAGTCAGCAACCGGAATGCAAACTGATTTAGTACACCCAGGTAGCACAAAGCAAGACCTTTACACGGCCAATAGGAAGGAAGAAGGAAGCACCTTATAAAGCAAATAAATAGTAAAAGAAAGAATCTCCCACCAGCTGGTAGGAGAGGTTTTTTTCCCCAGTTACATTAATTATTGACAGTTTCTCATGTACAGATTGAGATAAAACTATTGTATTAGCAATGTCTTTTTTTTTTTTTTTATTCTGTTTTTTTTTTCCGTTTTTATTACCTTTCTTATTTTTCCTTTGTATGTATTTGGAAAAACAATACAAATCATTTTTGTTTAACATACTATGTGGATCGGTGTCCCCAAAATATGAATATTTTGTTGTTGAAATAAAAAATAATAATAAAAAAATAATAATAAAAAAAAAAAAACACAATAGTGCACCTGCTTTAAGTATCAATAGCATGCCTAAGTTAAAGGACCAGTCAACACATTAGATTTGCATAATCAACAAATGCAAGATAACAAGACAATGCAAAAGCACTTAGTCTGAACTTCAAATGAGTAGTAGTTTTTTTTTATAACAAATTTCAAAGTTATGTACATTTCCACTCCCCCTTTACCATGTGATAGCAATCAGCCAATCACAAATGCATATACGTATAGTCTGTGAATTCTTGCACATGCTCAGTAGGATCTGGTGACTCAAAAAGTGTAAATATAAAAGACTGTGCACATTTTTTTTAATGGAAGTAAATTGGAAAGTTGTTTCAAATGACATGCTGTATCTGAATCATGAAAATTTAATTTAACCTGAGTGTCCCTTTAATAAAATAGATAGTGAGTCAGTACAGCCCCACCACAGTGCGCCCGTGCCATCAAAACAGCAGCGCACCTGAACCAAAAGCAATAGCGTGCCCTTGCCAATACACTGAGCTACAAAAAACACTCATAGCTCGCCCGCACCAAAAGCGCTGGGCTACAAACAATAACTATAGTGCGCCTGCAAGAACAAGACAAACAGCACGCTTGATCTAGAACACAGTGTGCTCGCACTTCTCCACAACGCGCCAATATTAAAACGACTACAGCAAGCTCACATTCTACCAGACAAAATGCAACACTCTGTTGTTAAATCCTACTTCCTGCTCTTGGGCAACCAAATGTGTAGGAGTAGGGCCTGTCAATCACTGCAAAAGGCAAATTTTAATTGATTTATCTCTGTCACCTAAGATACGAAGTAGAGACTGTTTCTTAAATTTGTGGTTTGTTGACTCACTCTTGCAAGTCTGAACTGCAAGTTCTTAGAACTGCAAATGCATCTTAATAAATTGTACCATAAATATACATTTGTCAAGCCCTACAATACAGGTGGTCCTCGTTTTACAACGGTTCAATTTACACTGTTTCAGAATAACAACCTTTTTTCCCAGTCATGTAACTGCTATTGAAAAGCATTAAGAAGCAGTGCATTTATTAAAATAGTCAGTAGATGGAGCTGTCCGATTGTGTTGCAGCAAAGCCAAGCAAGTTGAAATGAATCAGTTTAACCAGACCTGAGCTATAGAGCAGATTTTAAAGTGTTGTGTGATTATTTTATTAGGTTTATAATGCTGTTTAGCAAATGTTTTTGTTCATTTAACTTAGTTTAATTATATATTCTGTGTTGTGTGATTATTTTATTAGGTTTATAATGCTGTCTAGCATTTAAAGTCTTCATTTCAAAGCTTTTAAAATAATGTATTAGGTGTTACTTATGACAATTTTGAGAGAGTCCTGGAACCTATCTCCCTCACTTCTCATTGACTTGCATTATAAACTGGGTTTCAATTTACAACAGTTTCGATTTACAACCATTCCTTCTGGAACCTAACCCCGGCGTAAACTGAGGGCTACCTGTATATCAAATTAACTTGCAGTGGTGTACAGGCACAAACTAGTGTCACCATATAGTGATGATAATGAACACTTATACAATAATAAACACAACAATCTACTATATGATAAGTTATCTATACACTAATAAACATACTGCAGAGTATAGTTCATACAGGAGTACCTATACTCTGATAACATATATACTGCAGTGTATAATTATGTTGACGGTTCAGTCTGCCCTGTATAATCATGATGGGTGCCTATAAACTGATGGTGAGCACTTTGTGTTGCAAAATGATGCTGAACATTTATACACTGAAAATGAACACACTGCACTCTATAATTATGCAAAGTATCTACACACTATGCTGAATGATTATACCATCTATACATAGGTATGCATGTACAGTAGGTAGATAATAGATGTACTTTGGTACTGAACAATTATTACTTTATATATATACTAGTCCTAAAGCCCGTTCACACGGGCCATTTTTTGCAGTACAGTGGTCCCACCCCTGGCGTTCTCTCCCTCCCACTCTCTTTTGCTTTCTCTCTCTCCCCCCTCTCTTTTGCGCTCTCTCTCCCCGTATCTCTCTCTCGCTCCCCTCTCTCTCTCTCGCTCCCCTCTCTCTCTCCTCTCTCTCCCCCCTTTCTCTCTCTCCCCTCTCTCTATCTCACCCCTCTATCTCTCTCTCTCCCCCCCTCTCTCTCGCCTCCTCTCTCTCTCGCCTCTCTCCCCTCTATCTCTCTCTCCCCTTTATTTCTCTCCCCCCTCTCTCTCTCTCCCCCCACTCACCTATCTCTCTCTCCCCCCTCTCACCTATCTCTCTCTCTCCCCTCTATCTCTCTCCCCCCTCTCTCTCTCTCCCCCCTCTCTCTCTCTCCCCCCTCTCTCTCTCTCCCCCCTCTCTCTCTCTCTCTCCCCCCTCTCTCTCTCCCCCCTCTCTCTCTCCCCCCTATCTCTCTCTCCCCCCTATCTCTCTCTCCTCTCTCTCTCTTTCTCCCCCCCCCTCTCTCTCTCTCCCCCTCTCTCTCCCCCCTCTGTCTCTCCTCTCTCTCTCTCTCTTGCCCCTCTATCTCTCCCCCCCTCTCTCTCCCCCCTCTCTCTCTCTCTCTATCTCTCTCCCCTCTCTCTCTCCCCCCTCTCTGTCACTCTCTCCCCCTCTCCTCCTCTCTCTCCCCCCTCTGTCTCTCTCTCTCTCCCCATCTCCCCCCTCTCTCTTTTTCTGTCCACATCTCCCCTCTTTCTCTCTCCCCATCTCTCTCCCTCTCCCCCCCCCCTCTCTCTCCCTCTCCCCCCCCCCCTCTCTCTCTCTCTCTCTCCCCCTCTCTCTCTCTCCCCCCTCTCTCTCTCTCCCTGTCTCTCTCTCCCCCTCTCTCTCTCCCCACATCTCCCCCCTCTCTCCACATCTCCCCCCTCTCTTCACATCTCTCCCCTCTCTTCACATCTCTCCCCTCTCTCCACATCTCCCCCCTCTCCCCACATCTCTCCACATCTCCCCACATCTCCCCCCTCTCTCCACATCCCCCCCTCTCTCCACATCTCCCCACATCTCTCCACATCTCCCCACATCTCCCCACATCTCCCCACATCTCTCCCCATCTCCCCCCTCTCCCCACATCTCTCCCTTCTCTCCACCCTCTCTTGAGCTGTTTGAGCTCTCTCCACGGCCCTTCACGCTAGGCTCCGCCCCCTTCACTGACCTTCGCGTTAGGCTCCGCCTCCTTCACGCTCGGCCACGCCCACTTCTGCGCGGCGCAGTCGGCAGAACAGGTAGGGACTTAGGCCAGGTGTGTTTGTCCTCGTGCTGTCTCTACTGCGCATGACAGCTTCGGACAAACACACTTGGCCTTTTATAGTATAGGATATATATATATATATATATATATATATATATATATATATGTGTGTGTGTGTGTGTGTGAATGTGCGTGTGTGTGTGTGTGTGGTGTGTGTATTTATTTATATATATCCAGACATTGTGCAGGAGAAGTAGTGCACTGATGTCTTGCAGTATATCAAACGTTGGAGTATTGTCAATGTGAGTGTTTATCAGCCCCAGTAATACCATTAGCCTCTGGGTCAATACCCATCCATTAGCAAACTTGTGTCACTGGCTTCAGCAACTTTTATAAAGGCTGCTAAGGTTTTGCATAGAGAGCACATAGGCTGTGCACTGAGATATTTCACTGAGATGCATGTAGCTGTTCTGGCTGACCTGCACTTTCTGTCTCCCTATGTTTCAGAGGAATCCCCTCCCATTCTAGCTATTATGCTACCCCATACATCCCCTACTATGAAGCCCAAGCTAGCAACCCAAAAAAATAAATACACACATATAAAAAAAATGTCATGCACCAAATTTGTGCCTCCCTGTAGGAGCACCCTTAGGCAGGCGCCTAGTCTGCCTCTATTGTAACACTGGCCCTAAATTAAACTTGAATTATTACATGATTAATAGGAAAATCTAGTTTAACTAACACAAAACTTTGTATAGATAGATATGTTGCTTCATTGTACAGTGCAGTGTTCTCATTATCAGTGTATATACAGTATCTCACAAAAGTGAGAACACCCCACACATTTTTGTAAATATTTTATTATATCTTTTCATGTGACAACACTGAAGAAATAATACTTTGATACAATGTAAAGTAGTGAGTGTACAGCCTGTATAACAGTGTAAATTGTCTGTCCCCTCAAAATAACTCAACACACAGCCATTAATGTCTAAACCGTTGCAACAAAAGTGAGTACACCCCTAAGTAGAAATATCCAAATTGGGCCCAATTAGCAATTTTCTCTCCCCGGTGTCATGTGATTTTTTAGCGTTACAAGGTCTCAGGTGCGAATGGGGAGAAGGTGTGTTAAATTTGGTGTTATCGCTCTCACACTCTTGCATACTGTTAACTGGAAGTTCAACTTTGCACCTCATGGCAATGAACTCTCTGAGGATCTGAAAAAAATAATTGTTGCTCTACATAAAGATGGTCTATGCTATAAGAAGATTACCAAGACCTGAAACTGAGCTGCAGCACAGTGGGCAAGACCATACAGCAGTTGCACAGGACAAGTTCCACTCAGAATAGGCCTCGCCATGGTCGACCAAAAAAGTTGAGTGCACGTGCTCAGCGTAATATTCAGAGGTTGTCTTTGGGAAATATATGTATGAGGGCTGCCAGCATTGCTGCAGAGGTTGAAGGGGTGGGGGGTCAGCCTGTCAGTGCTCAGACCATACATCGCACACTGCATCAAATTGGTCTGCATGGCTGTCGTCCCAGAAGGAAGCATCTTGTAAAGAAAGTCCGCAAACAGTTTGCTGAAGAGAAGCAGACTAAGGACATGGATAACTGGAACCAAGTCCTATGGTCCAATGAGATCAAGATAAACTTATTTGTTTCAGATGGTGTCAAGCATGTGTGGTGGCAACCAGGTGAGGAGTACAAAGATAAGTGTGTTTTGCCTAAAGTCAAGCATGGTGGTGGGAGTGTCATGGTCTGTGCCTGCATGAGTGCTGCCGGCACTGGGGAGTTACAGTTCATTGAGGGAACCATGAATGCCAACATGTACTGTGACATACTCAAGCAGAGCATGATCCCCTCCCTTCAGAGACTGAGCCGCAGGGCAGTACTCCAACATGATAACGACCCCAAAAAATCCTCCAAGACGACCACTGCCTTGCTAAAGAATCTGAGGGTAAATGTGATGGACTGGCCAAGCATGTCTCTAGACCTAAACCCTATTGAGCATTTGTGGGGCATCCTCGAACGGAAGGTGGGGGAGCACAAGGTCTCTAAAATCCACCAGCTCCGTGATGTCATCATGGAGGAGTGGAAGAGGACTCCAATGGCAACCTGTGAAGCTCAGGTAAACTCCATGCCCAAGAGGGTTAAGGCAATGCTGAAAAATAATGGTGGCCACACAAAATATTGACACTTTGGACCCAATTTGGATATTTCCACAGGGGTGTACTCACTTTTGTTGCAACGGTTTAGACATTAATGGCTGTGTGTTGAGTTATTTTGAGGGTACAGCACATTTACACTGTTATACATGCTGTACACTCACTACTTTACATTTTAGCAAAGTGTCATTTCTTCAGTGTTGTAACATGAAAAGATATAATAAAATGTTTACAAAAATGTGAGGGATGTGCTCACTTTTGTGGGATACTGTATACCCAGCAAGCAGATGGAATGTTTATAACAAGCTAACAATTTGAAAACAGAAGTAAAATGTAAAGTTGATTTTATAACTGTACGTTCTGTCTGAATCTTGAAAGAAAAAATTATAGTTCATGTCCCTTTAATAAAAATGATTGTTATCTATATAACATTGTAATTATTTTCCATGTATAAAAACAGATACACAGCAGGCAGAGACAGATATGCCTAACCAGTATCTATAAGAGGCACCAAGTATAATCAGTAGTTGTATAAGAAAATATATAGGAATAAATAAATATATAATATATAGAGAAATATATAATTGAATGGGTAATATACCTATATCAAGTATACATCCTGTCTAATAACAGGTTTACTAGACCAAAGAATGTAATGGTCTTGATGTTATTTAAGGGTACATTTACTGAAATAGCAATATAAAAGATGAATAATCAAAGTTAAACCAAAACATATATCATAAGTGTTGCTTAGATATATAGATATACAAAACATAAAACATAAATTGCATAGTAATCAAAACATAAATAAATATATAATATATAGTATTAAAGTAAAATAAAATAAAATGAAAATAAAATCACAACAAAGGAGAAAAATACTCCAAAAAATGAGATAGCAAATATAAGTCCTATTAAAGAACTTGTCCAGATATAAAACTTTCCAGATTCAAGTCCACAACTTCAGGCAGCTCCTCTAGTGTGTCACGCCACAACACAAGAAAAATAGATCTAGAATACAAAAAATAGAGGGTGCCACATGGTGCAGATCAGACTAGTAGATGGTAAAATTGAGAGTATAGGTGAAGTCCTACTCACGTGATGGAATGCACAATGTGCGGTACAGACAGGGCGGAACCAAAAAGTTGCCTGGCAGACTTCCTAGGCACTCCAGAAGCTGATAGTATCCTCGTCCCACCAGCGGGAGTCCAAAGATAAAAGTGGGTAACCACAGGAGATGTTGTGCCACAATCAGTGGTATAGGACAATGCTCATATGAGCACAGAGGCCAATAGATTGAATCCAAAAGGTATGGATCCAAAAACAAAGTGCAGCAGCAGAATAAAAGATTTTTAAAAAGCAACGCGTTTCTCCGTGTCGCAGCATGGTTTCATCAGGCTATACAAACATTCTCATAGCTGCTACACGTATACCTAAAGGTGTCCAATCGGCACATAGAATGATGAAACACCCACAAACATGCACAGCTGTCCCAAGCATAATTCATCACATAAACATGGTTCTTAATCATTTACAAGAAAAGTCCCAATAGTTTTAGAATCAGTGTAATCTCAAAGATAACAGAATGATATTGATCAAGATCATAAAATGTATATAGCAACCTATTAATAAAAACGCTATTAATGATTGCAAACCAAAAGGAATAGTAATAGTCATCAAAATCGTCACCTCATGGGATATCCAATCATATGTAGGGAGTCATAAAATACGTCAGGTCATTGGATGTTAACTAATGATAAACATCGAAATAAATGCACGTCATTGTAACAAAGAAAACATATATTTGCACATTAGGAGACTAATCATAAAAGAAAATATGACTACAATTGTGTCTAGGGTAAAAGTATAAGATGCAAGCATGTATACAAAATTGTGAAAGAAGGAGCGTGACCACAAACATAAGCAAGATAGTGAGGAGAAAGGGGCGTGACAGTGAGCGTGAACGTGATGGCTGAAATGAATACCATCCTTACCTCTAATGCGGTAAACAAACGATATACAATGTGTACTATTAACATGTCATAAATCCACAACAATTAGACATATACCATGAGATGTGATGATGTGATAATGATCGTGAAAAATACGAAGAATAGGGGCGTGAACTATACGTCATACGCATCACAAAGCAAACAACCAGTGTATGAGCATATGCTAATAAAAAATAAGGTTGTGTAAAAATACGGAGAATAGGGGCGTGAACTATACGTCATACGTGTCATGAAGCAAACAACCAGTGTGTGAGCATATGCTAATAAAAAATAAGGTACAATTGGACAACTAAAGGCCAATAATAATAAAAGGGGCGTGATATAAGCAATATAAACAAAACCGACATAGTCATCCAACAATAATCTATAAGAATCGTAATAAAAAACATGAGACCCAATATAGATAACACATCAATAATCAAACAAAAATAAAAAGACCTGGTGTGATCACAGGAGGGAGAATTAATAAATGATAAACAATCTAGAGTAAAATAAATGGAACTAACAACTATGTAATTGGCATCTAAAAAGATGCACCTGTCAGGGTGCCAGGAATCAGACTGAGACGAGAAGTGCAAACATAATCACACCTTTATTAATAACAAAAAAAATAATAAAAAGTCCAAAAGTCAAATAACAAGCCAGGAGTCAAAACCAGAGCTGGTAGTCAGACGAGCCGAGCCAGGAACAAGGAAAACAGCAGAGTCAGGAACAAGCCAGGGATCAGGAACCAGGAAGGACGTCAGACAGCCAGGTAATACACAGGAACTCTCACAAACAGGTCTGAGACAAAATAAAGGCAAGGCATACTGAACAGAGGCCCTTTAAATAATAAGTGATGACATCACAATTCTGAGACTGCATCCTGTCTCACACAGATGATGCACACCAGTCTGGCCATAAAAGGAAGTGCAGGAAATGAGCAGCATCCCCCACAATGCACCATAGTCAGCAAGAGAGGTGAGTAAAATGGCTGCCAGCAGCACATGGCAAACAAAACAGGGAAAAAACCCTGACAGCACCATAACCAGGGCATAATACACTAAATACAGTACAATGTGGTGCTAGAGCATCAGGCCACAAAAGTGATAAGGGTACGACATCTAACAATAACTAAATGTGGGGGATAAGTAACAAAAATAGCAGCAAAATAGAACAAATATTCGATAAGGGTCTACGAGAGTCAAATTTAATTTGTATCAAGTGACGAGATAGAAAAATATCATAGGGCTACAACCGTATACAGAGAGCAGTGGTTTCTAGCAGTGGTCCTAACAAATGTGAGAGGAGGTGCAGTGTAAACTGGAAAGATTAGGGACCCGGACTAATAAACAATGGGGCATCACTAAAATCAGAGACTAGCCAATAAATGGCATAAGACCAAATAATTTAAATTAAAAGGCAGCCAAATCCATTTTCATGTTAAGACCAGAGGGAAACAGGGTCTTAAGTTTGTAGATCCAATAAATTTCCCTCTGTCTTAATCTATTAAATCTGTTGTAAAAATGAGAGGGGGGGGGTAGTTTCTATAGGGCAAATATTAAAGGTGTTAAGGGAACCATTGTGGTTCATATGACAGTGTCTAGGCACACTATGGTTTTTGAAGTTATTCTTCATATTCCTATAATGTTCGTTCCATCTATTTCTGATTAATCTGCACGTACGACCCACATATTGAATCCCACAAAATTTGCATGTCAACAAATAAACTACATAAGTAGATGTGCATGACACATTTTGGTGAATAATAAGCTTTTTGCTTGTGGTGTGGGAGGAGAAAGAACTACAACCGGGGTTAATATGTTTACACATGTTGCAATTTTTAAGATGACATTTGGCTACTCCTTTTCTAGCCATAAGTTTCTTGTTGGGTAGTGTGCAGTAATCAGGATTTTTTGTTGATTTAATATGAGTGGTACTGTCCCTGGTTTTATGAACCACAACCTTACTCAGTGCCAAATATTTTTTAAGCGTAGGGGCTCTTTTAAATACACATCTAGGTTCAGGTGGTAATAATTTACCCAGTGTGGCATCCCTACATAAAAGCCCCCAATGTTTTTTAATAATACCTTTGATCCTCATGTGATTTACACTATATTGAGTAATAAATGTGGAGTTGGCTTGATAATCATTATTAGTGTTATTTTTAGTTTTTGGTCCAAAATAGGATTTTCTGTCATCAGTTTTAGCACGTTCATATGCGGCATTGATCACATGTTCAGGATATCCCTTTTCAATAAAAATTATTCTTAAGAATGGTACTCTGTTGTTCATAATCATTTAAAAGGCTACAATTTCTAAGTATTCTTTTAAACTGTCCATATGGTATATTATTTTTCCAGGAATTATGATAGTTACTATTATAGTTGAGGTAACTATTGCATTTGACAGTCTTGAAATGAGTAGTAGTAATAATTCTGTTATCTGAAGAAAAAGATAAACAAAGATCCAAAAACACTATGGACCTTTCCTCGATAATGCTTGAAAAAGTCAAATCCATATTATTAGAATTGGGGTGTGTAACAAAAGATTCGGCAGAACTAAAGTTCCCCTTCCATAAAATCAAAAGGTCATCAATATATCTTCCATAGAAGACCAGGTTCGACCAGTATGCCGAGCCATAAATATAAATATCTTCAAAAATGTCCATAAAAAGATTGACAAAACTTGGGGCAAACCTGGTCCCCATGGCAGTTCCCTTTAATTGTAAATAATATTTATCTTGAAAAACAAAATAAATATGCTGTATTATTATTATTATTATCATCAGGTATTTATAAAGCGCCAGCAGATTACGCAGCGCTATACAAGTAATAATTAAACATTACAAGGATGCATTACATACACAAACAAACAAGTAAAGTATTGGGGTACATTGCAGTTGTAGGTGCAATAATTGAGTTATACAAAAGGAGAGGAATGTCCTGCCCTTGAGCACAATCAGTAGTATGGCACTTTAAATACAAAGTGGCCTACAGGTAAAGAGGCTCTCAAGCTTACAATCTAAATGAGAGGGAATGGACACAGAAGGAAAGGAGAAGGGAAATATATCTGATATAAGGCAGAGTAAACAGAATGAGTAGTGATGTAAGCAAACAATAAGAAAAAGTGTGTGGTGATTGGGCAAACGAGGATTAGAAAAAGAGTAACAGAATGTGGTTAAGTGTCAGTACAAAGGCTGTGAGAATGAAGTAGTGTCTCTATCCTGGATTATTAGTGACAACTGCACCTAATTGCTTTCAGGAGGTGTGTATATATTAAGGTTAACACCAGGGAGGGTGGTGGAGGGAGGATTGGAGGGCTAGTGCTTGCAGAGCAGGGTAAGTTGTGTAGTTAGAGGTGCAGCTTTTCAAATGGTTTGCAGAGCCAGGGTAAGTTGTGTAGTTAGAGGTGCAATTTTTCAATTGGTTTGCAGAGCCAGGGTAAGTTGTGTAGTTAGAGGTGCAGCTGTAAGAAAGAGAATGGTAAGGTGAAAAATCCTGGTTATAAAGTCAGGGGGGAGGTGTAGTTTGAAACAGGGTAGAAGGAGAGACAAGAGATTGGAATGTTACAATAATAAAAGTTAAAAGCAATTCCATATTAGCCCAACAGATATAAGAAATAAGTGCACTCAGTGTCTTGATTGGATATATCTTTCAGATAAATTACCTTTTTAAATGGTTTGCAGAGCAGGGTAAGTTGTGTAGTTAGAGGTGCAGCTTTTCAAATGGTTTGCAGAGCAGGGTAAGTAGTGTAGCTAGAGGTGCAGCTTTTCAAATGGTTTGCAGAGCAGGGTAAGTTATGTAGTTAGAGGTGCAGCTGTAAGAAATAAGTAAAATAAAATAAATTAATTGTAAAATTATTTTTTTCTTTAGATCAGGAATATAGAGATCCCCTATCAAATATTGAGAGATAGCTTGGAGACCCCATTTGTGCTGTATGTTAGAATATAAAGCGTGTACGTCACATGAGATACTCAAGCAGATATGTGCTCATATGAACATTGTCCTATATGACTGATTGTGGCACAACATCTCCTGTGGTTACCTACATTTATCTTTGGACTCCCTCTGGTGGGACGAGGATACTATCAGCTTCTGGAGTGCCTAGGAAGTCTGCCGGGCGACTTTTTGGTTCCGGCCGGTCTGTACCGCACATTGTGCATTCCATCACGTGAGTAGGACTTCACCTATACGCTCAATTTTACCATCTACTAGTCTGATCTGCACCATGTGGCACCCTCTATTTTTTGTATTCTAGATCTATTGTTCTTGTGTTGTGGCATGATACACTAGAGGAGCTGCCTGAACTTGTGGACTCTCCTTGAATCTGGAAAGTTTTATATCTGGACAAGTTCTTTAATAGGACTTATATTTGCTATCTCATTTTTTGGAGTATTTTTCTCCTTTGTTGTGATATTTTTCTCCTTTGTTGCGATTTTATTTAAATTTTATTTTATTTTACTTTAATACTATGTATATATATATATATATATATATATATATATATATATATATATATATATATATACACATACAGTTGCAAGAAAAAGTATGTGAACCCTTTGGAATGATATGGATTTCTGCACAAATTGGTCATAAAATGTGATCTGATCATCATCTAAGTCACAACAATAGACAATCACAGTCTACTTAAACTAATAACACACAAAGAATGAAATGTTGCCATGTTTTTATTGAACACACCATGTAAACATTCACAGTGCAGGTGGAAAAAGTATGTGAACCCCTAAACTAATGACATCTCCAAGAGCTAATTGGAGTGAGATGTCAGCCAACTGGAGTCCAATCAATGAGATGAGATTGGAGGTGTTGGTTACAGCTGCCCTGCCCTATAAAAAAAACACACACCAGTTCTGGGTTTGCTTTTCACAATAAGCATTGCCTGATGTGAATGATGCCTCGCACAAAAGAGCTCTCAGAAGATCTATGATTAAGAATTGTTGACTTGCATAAAGCTGGAAAGGGTTATAAAAGTATCTCCAAAAGCCTAGTTTAAGCAGACTGTGATCTCCCACGTCCTCAGAGCTCTGGTTAACGGTATTGCGAAACAAAAAAGTGTCACAAAACACATCAAAAATAGCTTACGCCGGGGTTAGGTTCCAGAAGGAATGGTTGTAAATCAAAACCATTGTAAATTGAAACCCAGTTTATAATGTAAGTCAATGGGAAGTGAGGGAGTTAGATTCCAGGCCCCTCTCAAAATTGACATAAGTAACACCTAATACATTATTTTTAAAGCTTTGAAATGAAGACTTTAAATGCTAAACAGCATTATAACCCTAATTAAATAATCACACAACAGACTGTATCATCAAACTAAGTTAAATGAACAAAACATTTGCTAATAATCACACAACAGATTGTATCATCAAACTAAGTTTAATGAACAAAAAAAATTTTTACTTGCATTTTTCTGCAAACAGTTCATACATTGTTAGCATGTTAAATAATATTGGGTCTGCACCTATTCTATGCATTTCAATTTGGACTGATTAAGCAGATAGGCACCCTCACCTCAAGCAGCTGGACAGGAAGATAATAGGGAAGTTAGCTCACAAAAAAAAATTAGTTTTGAAGTGGGCGTCAGGAGCATGGGGTATTTAAATTTCAGCGCTCCATTAGGACTTAAGTTAAAGCGCATCTTCAACTGGTGAATTAAACTCCATCTAAAATATCGCTTACATTCCGGATCTGTTTATACAAAGGGAGAAGTTTACCATCACTAAGGCTTTCTTGTAAGAATTACATCCATAAATGTATGTAGGGATCCCACACTGGGTAAATTATAAGCACCTGAACCTAGATGTGTATTTAAAAGAGCCCCTACGCTAAAAAATTATTTGGCACTGAGTAAGGTTGTGGTTCATAAAACCAGGGGCAGTACTCATCATATTAAATCAACAAAAAATCCTGATTACTGCACACTACCCAACAAGAAACATATGGCTAGGAAAGGAGTAGCCAAATGAAATCTTAAAAATTGCAACATGTGTAAACATATTAACCCCGTTTGTAGTTCTTTCTCCTCCCACACCACAAGCAAAAATGTCATCAAAATTTGTCATGCACATCTACTTATGTAGTTTATTTGTTGACATGCAAATTTTGTGGGATTCAATATGTGGGTCGTACGTGCAGATTAATCAGAAATGGATGGAACAAACATTATAGGAATATGAAGAATAACTTCAAAAACCATAGTGTGCCTAGACACTGTCATATGAACCACAATGGTTCCCTTAACACCTTTAATATTTGCCCTATAGAAAGTATCCCCCCCTCCCAACTTTACAACAGATTTAATAGATTAAGACAGAGGGAAACTTATTGGATCTACAAACTTAAGACCTTGCTTCCCCTCTGGTCTTAACATGAATATGGATTTGGCCGCCTTTTAATTTAAATTATTTGGTCTTAAGCCATTTATTTGCTGGTCTCTGATTTTAGTGATGCCCAATTGTTTATTAGTCTGGGTCCCTCATCTTTCCAGTTTACACTGCACCTCCTCTCACATTTGTTAGGACCACTGCTACAAACCACTGCTCTCGGTATACGGTTGTAACCCTATGATATATATCTATCTCGTCACTTGATACAAATTAAATTTGATTCTCGTAGCCCCTTATCGAATGTTTGTTCTATTTTGCTGCTATTTTTGTTACTTATCCCCCACATTTAGTTATTGTTAGATGTCGTACCCTTATCACTTTTGTACGATCCCTGCGAATCATGTTGGCTGATGCTCTAGCACCACATTGTACTGTATTTTGTGTATTATGCCCTGGTTTTGGTGCATCTTTTTAGATGCCAATTACATAGTTATTAGTTCCATTTTTTTTTCGCTAGATTGTTTATCATTTATTAATTCTCCCTCCTGTGATCACACCAGGTCTTTTTATTTTTGTTTGGCCGATTATTGATGTGTTATCGATATTGGGTCTCATGTTTTTATTACGATTCTTATAGATTATTGTTGGATGACTATGTTGGTTTTGTTTATATTGCGTATATCATGCCCCTTTTATTATTATTGGCCTCCCGTTGTCCAATTGTACCTTATTTTTTATTAGCATATGCTCACACACTGGTTGTTTGCTTCGTGACGCGTATGACATATAGTTCACGCCCCTATTCTCCGTATTTTTCATGATCATCATCATAGCTCACGTATAGTGGTATATGTCTAATTTTTGCGGATTTATGACATGTTAATAGTACACATTGTATATCGTTTGTTTACCGCATTAGAGGTAAGGATGGTATTAATTCTAGCCATCACGCTTACTGTCACGCCCCTTTCTCCTCACTATCTTGCTTATGTTTGTGGTCACGCTCCTTCTTTCACAATCTTGTATACATGCTTGCATCTTATACTTTTACCCTAGACACAATTGTAGCCATATTTTCTTTTATGATTAGCCTCCTAATTTTCCATGTACACTTTACAAAGGAAGGTTGCATTTTAGAATGGGGGGGTACATATTTGAATTTCATCCTGGGAGACAAATTTTCTTCAAACTGCCCTGTTCAGTAAATTTATTTGTTTAGGTCCATATGTTATTATTGTGTGTTTTAGCTGCCATAAACCTTTAAGGTGTGACTTCGGATTTTTCGCTTGTATTACAAGTTGAAAGTAATAGCTTGAGCGCAACCGTGATTTATGCTAGAATGATTACCGTGTCCTCAGAGCTCTGGTTAACGGTTTTGCAAAACAAAAAAGTGTCACAAAACACATCAAAAATAGTTTACGCCGGGGTTAGGTTCCAGAAGGAATGGTTGTAAATCAAAACCACTGTAAATTGAAACTCAGTTTATAATGTAAGTCAATGGGAAGTGAGGGAGTTAGAATCCAGGCCCCTCTCAAAATTGACATAAGTAACACCTAATACATTATTTTTAAAGCTTTGAAATGAAGACTTTAAATGCTAAACAGCATTATAACCCTAATTAAATAATCACACAACAGACTGTATCATCAAACTAAGTTTAATGAACAAAAACATTTGCTAATAATCACACAACAGATTGTATCATCAAACTAAGTTTAATGAACAAAAACATTTTTTACTTGCATTTTTCTGCAAACAGTTCATACATTGTTAGCATGTTAAATAATATTGGGTCTGCACCTATTCTATGCATTTCAATTTGGACTGATTAAGCAGATAGGCACCCTCACATCAAGCAGCTGGACAGGAAGATAATAGGGAAGTTAGCTTACAAAAAAAAATTAGTTTTGAAGTGGGCGTCAGGAGCATGGGGTATTTAAATTTCAGCGCTCCATTAGGACTTAAGTTAAAGCGCATCTTCAACTGGTGAATTAAACTCCATCTAAAATATCGCTTACATTCCGGATCTGTTTATACAAAGGGAGAAGTTTACCATCACTAAGGCTTTCTTGTAAGAATTACATCCATAAATGTATGACTAAATAGATAAACATTTCTTTTTCTATAGTGTGTATATGCTTGTGCATTTTTTTATATATATTCCTGGTGTTTACTCTGCATATAACCTATCCTTAGGTCTGGTTAAAGGATAACCAATTTTATTACAAATTTTTGTGTATGCAATTGCAGCATTTTATGGTCTCCCTGAGGTCCCTGTAGTTGTTAGGAAGCAAAAGTGTCCTCAGACAGAATTTCTGTGTAGCTCAAACATACATTTTTTAAATTAATATGAAAATCTTACATTTAACAAAGCATTACATTTTTTTTTTAAACAATTTTTTATTGAGGTTGTTATATGATACAACATTAAGGAGAACATAGAGTTTGTCAGACATCTATCAAAGAGATATACAGTGACATCTTAGATAAAAATATTAATACTCATAGGTAAATGTATGTTTTGCTAATAATAATATGATATGGAGAGTAGGAGACCTGAAAATCTAGGCTGAGTAGGAATTCACTGGTATAGAATTGCTCATATATAGTTCACAGGCTCCATAGGTCTCTATTGCACTAACAACAATGAGGCAAAAAAAGACTACCTGTATATGAAAAATAGGAATGCAAACATTCTTTATAACAATAGGTATCTGAAATAGAGATAAAAACCAATGAAAGGACTAGACAAACATAAATGGAACCTCGTTTTCTTTTAGGGAATATTAGGGAAATGGGTCAGTGGGAAAGAGCCACTCGTGTAATATGGTGAGGAAGGGGGGGGTGTCCTACTAATTCTAAAATAGAGGTCTTCCAAAAAGTATTATGACCGGTGCTGGGTCAGGTTTTATAAACATCTTAGGCTTTATTAAAGTTAGTTCAGGAATACTAATGCAAATGAGTTTGGTCCTAGAGGCACTCAGTATATATAGGATATATGTACGATCAGCAGGTTCTAGTTGGATGTTCTTGAAAGGTAGGCCTCTTGGGGAGCTGGGCAGGGAGTTGCAATGCAAAAATCATCATGAAACCATATAGTTATTTACAAACGGGATGTGGCTACATATTCTGGAACAATTATATCTGGCTGTTGTGTCATCATTTTTATATGTATTGCTAAGTGGTATAGCTTTACAGGTCTTTTAAAGAAATTGAGAAGAGTGAGAGGCAGAAGTCATGGAAATATTACCAGACCTGTGTGCGAATAAGTTTAAACATATGGCTGGTATAGCAGGGGTGATGGTTGTGGCGTCTACAAAGGAATTGAAGAGAAAACAGAACACAAGTGAACATATGACCAGGATACATAATCAGTACTCAGCATCATGTGACCTAGTAAGAGTAAACAGACCTAACATTAATCACAGAGGATAACAGTGAAAATCACCTGAATAATATGGATATTAGACCCTGCTACACACATGGAACATTGCCATTCCCATATAAGAATCTATATACATGTTATCTCCAAGAGCTATCTATAGGGCTCCATTAATTATTTCTTAGGGTATTGCAATGAGTGCAAAGAATAAAAGATGCAAAGAAGCCTCTATATGGGATAAAATTAGAGATATATCTAGAATTCCAAGAGGCGTGGAGGTGTCTCTGCATTGATATTCTTTCCAGAGGACTAAGTTAATGTCTGGAAAGTATGTTAGGTTTTGAGAGAAAAAGAAAATATTAAAAAGGCTTGAGATGAAGTGCAGTTAATTAATAAGTACTAATAGGGCGCAATGTGTTGCACGTAATGACTGTAGTTACTAGTAAGCCTGTAACATGCCGTTCCGGCCATAAACATCATGTATTTAAGGTGAGGTGGTATAATATGGGTGCTCCAAATAGTTAGATGTATATTAGTGGGGATACATCAAGCTATTAATCTAGGGGGTGAAAAAAGGGATACAAATAATAACAGACTATATATCTGTCAAGGGGGAAGATTAGATGTCTCAACTGATATCAGTAAAAGTGTGGCTTAGGGTAATGTGGTCGCACTACAAAGAAGGCGAGTTCTGTCAAAGAGCATAACATGAGACATGAAGAGCAAGTGAAGTAAAATAGTAGTAACGTAACGGTACATGCATAGAACATAACAACCTTTAACAAACAATGAGTGGTATGTGTTTAGAACCCACTACCGAGAGCTAAATAAAGTTTACTGTATAAGGAGTAGTCTCAGGCTTTATTGCAGCATGTAATTAGTCTATATAACATTTAAAACTAAGTTAGCAACTAAATGTAACCGACTGTATAGGTCTCATGAAGATGTCCAGAAGTCACAGCTATAAGGAAGCCTGATGTGGGAGCAGGAGACTACGGCTTCAGCAGCGCAGCGTCCAATATCACCCTACTCCAACTTTTGTGTGGTGACTGAAGGGGAGATCACATTCAGGCTGCAGTGCTAGTCCACATGGTGTGTAGATCATAGTAGGAGATTTGGTGGACTGGGACCACAATAGCGCTCTCGTTGGTGACTCAATTTTGTAACCTCTCCGGAGATGATCCGAACCCTCTTCCCACGCGACTACTATAGGTTCAGCTAGAGTGGTTGCTGATCTTGGTGGGATCCTCTGTTCCACTACGGTAGTCTCAGTAGCGGGATCATTTACCCTCTCTCGCCTAGTCTGTGCTGGGTGAACTAGCTCCTCTGCGACGTTCATCAGGGAGTCTTCCGTCGGTATCAGGGCACAAGTAAGTGATGCTGTAAGATCTCGATCACAACGTGAGAGGTAAATTGCAGAGCAGTCTGCAGCAGACGTGGATTGATTTTGTAGGAAGTTATAGGCTTCTCGCAATGAACTCCATTCTTCTTTGAGAGTGTCTTGCAGATTGTAGAAGTGGGCGTCTAGCTTAGTTTCAAGTTCCTGTAGCATGAAAATAATTACTGCCTCCATTTTGTCTGCTTCGCTATGGAGATGGGTAGTCCCTTTGTTTTGGAAAAATGCTCTAAGTTACGAAGCCCTATGGATATGGCTGTACTTCTGCTTCACAGCTTCAGGATTAGTAAAATGTAACTGATCACCCGGACAAGCCGGGGGGGAAGTTAGAAATAGTTTGATGTGACTCGCAGCTTGCTTCTTCAAAAATAGTAATTTTAATGCTCCTTTTGGTATAAAAGTGACTTCAGTAAATCCGTCTTTGGCTTCTGAATCAGAAAATATATTCTGAGAAAACAGATGTAGAGTTTATCCTAAGATATATTGCGGATTAGATTGAGAAAGGCACAGAGCTCTCAAATGTGCTGCCAGCCATATCTGATGCTTGGACACGCCCCCCAAAAAAATTATTTTTTAAAAAGGGAATAATACTTGTAATGTTTTTATTTGTAGGTAGCATAAGGGGGATTGATAATAAGTTTCCAGTTGTTTCAATTTATCAGCGAATTTGCATAGTTCCTATAGGGATACTTTAGTCCAGAATAGCCACATTTGACTATATCAACACTGATTATTTATTTTATTATTATTATCAGGTATTTATTTTGCCCCTTTTCATGTAATTTAGCTCTGATAATTGTGGATTTTCTTATTTACAGAGCTGGAAATGTTCCCTGCAGACTTATCAAGGCTACCCCTGCTACATATCCACCCCTAAATGGCTTTAACAGATAAAATCTGAAAAACAATGCACTTTGTAGTAATATGACTGTGCCTATCCTTGCTTTCTGTAGACTCGTCAGGATTGGCTCCTCCAAAAAAGGCAAGTGGTGGGTGTAGTTTGCAGCAAACAATATGTTAATTTGTTTCAAAAAAGGTTTAGATTTGGCTGGTATGTTATTCTACAGAAATGTCTGCTGAATCTGTTGTGGCTCTACAAATTAATCATCATAATAATAAATAATAATACTATTAATGAATGGAAGTCATTTCTTTAAAAGAATATTTATTTTTAATTACTAATTATTTTAAGAGCACATAATCTCTCCTACCTCTCTGGTATTCAAGTCTTTTCTTTGCCACCACAGGAGGAAGATGAAGGGATGGGGTGTTCCATATTCCTCATTGAGAGGGGTCCTCAGACAGATTTGAGGACCTATTGATGCTATTGAGAGACAAAGGGGAGGTTGGAGTTTGGGGTAGTGACACAATTACTCCCAGTGAGGAGCTAGTCACAAGCATGTCCTGGACCTGTCCCTTAGCCTCCTCCTGTTGGGTCATTGATATACTTCACAAATAGATTGTGAAATACACAGCACTGGATGGGCTCTCAATCAGAAGCAGCAGTCTTTTGTAGGGATGGGCGAATGTTTCTAAAAATTTAAAACGAATTTTGATACATTCGTTCATTTGAATTGAATTTCGAATGTTTATATAACATTCTATTTTTGAATTTTCGTTTTCGAATTTTTCAATAAAATTTGAAAATATTCGTTCGAATAATAGAATGTTTAGCTATGTATTCATTCAATTTCGAAATTTAATATACGAATTCGATTGTGACATTCGAATTCGAATGTGACATTCAAATTTGAAATAGTATTTCTAGTCTACAACTGTGTTTAATAAATGAAATATTCGAATTTGAATGCTACATTTGAATTCGAATGTCACATTCGAATTTGAAATAGTATTTCTAGTCTAATACTGTGTTTTAAATGTGATATTCGATTCGAATGTGATATTCGATTTCAAAATAGTATTTCTAGTCTAATACTGTGTTTTATAAATGTAATATTCAAATTCGAATGTGACATTCGATTCGAATGTGACATTCGAAATAGTGTTTCTAGTCTACAATTGTGTTTTATAAATGTAATATTCGAATTCGAATGTGATATTCGAATGCAACATTCGAATTCGAATGGGACATTCGAAAACTGTAAATAACATTCGAAAATCGAATTTTTAAGAATATTCGTTCTTATCAACATTCTATTATGTAAATTGAATTTCTACAATAACATTCGTTCTAACATTCGAATTTGGATTTAAACACATTCGCCCATCCCTAGTCTTTTGTGCAGCCAGTATGCATGGTAAGTACTACTATTTCTTGCACTCACATAGCCCACAGGCTATTTGTAGGTACACCAATACTGAGGTACATCATAGCCAGGGGAAATATACTGGTATTTATTGAAGACATTTACTACCTTTTCAGTTAGACTATATTTGTGTCACATAATAGTCTATTATATATTAGGGAATAGTTTTTTATAATAGAATACACTATTTTATTTTGTATTTATTTTTTATGCATCTCGATTGCATGCTTCGGACTGTGCTGTCGAGTTAGCGTGTGCCTGGTTGTGTGGTGCATGCAGAAATAGTGCACGTCAGATGGGTTTTTATTATTTAAGTTTGCGGGATTTATTGCACTCCGTGATAACGTGCATTCGCCTATGTGTTTTAGTTCGCACATCATTAGCACATCTCACACAATGTGTTAGAGTGCATTGGTTGTGTAGGACCCTGTAATTACACACATAAGTGAGTGGTGAGTGTTTTGAGTGCGTGCGTCTCATTACATAATTGCATTCCATGCATACTTTTCAAAAACAAATCAGCGCTATTAACCACTATGTGAAGGAGAAAAAAAAAATCAATAAATAAATAGATGTCCAGCACAATCCAAACTTCAAATATAAAACAATGTAACTTAGTAGCAGTTGCAGTTAATAATAAAATAGGCTCCAGTTTGGAATCGAAAAACAGGCGTATTAAAGTGAGTCAGTTGATGCTCTTTTTACCATAGGTGTTCTTCATGCCAAATGGAGTAAGATAGTGTTTCAGTGTGGTTTAAATTAATATCCTTGAGTCTGGGTTGCACTTATTTTGTAGAGTGAAATCTTATATTTCTCAGGGTCTCACACATCAGACTGTTCTCTGAAGGTCGGTCTATTTTGATCAGGATATATTTGTTAACTATTCAATTCTACTGTATTCAGTGGTCTTTTAACACTTTCGTTGCTAAGCCTTTTTTTTACACCTAAGCGCTGAGCCAATTTTGAGCTTTTTTAGCTACCTACATTTAAACCCTACTGTAAGTCAAATTTCAGTGAGTGACAACACAAATTATATATTGTTTTTTTTTTAGTAGGTGCAGCAGATTCACAATATACCATTATAATATTTATAATTCATGGCATCTGAGAAAGCTGAGGACAAAATTGTAAAAAAAAAAAAAAAAAATGTATAATTTTTTCCATAGATTTTAGTAAATAATTTTAAAAATAGCCCATTGACCCCTGCTGGTAATTACGGTTATCACCTAGCTAAATTGTCATTAAGGGGATCATACAGGCTTTTTGTGGTTTTTAATGTAGATTAGTGAGGCCCCATTTGTGCAGCACAGATGTAAAATCACATTTGTTCTTGCAAGGTGTTCACTGTTACTACAGTGATCAGCTGACTATACAGACAAAATAAATATAACTTTTTAAGAGAGGGATTTGTTTAATAGAAAACAAAATTTATGCTTACCTGATAAATTTCTTTCTCTTGTGGTGTATCCAGTCCATGGGTTCATCCATTACTTGTGGGATATTCTCCTTCCCAACAGGAAGTTGCAAGAGGACACCCACAGCAGAGCTGACTATATAGCTCCTCCCCTAACTGCCACTCCCAGTCATTCGACTGAAGACAAGCAAGAAAAAGGAGAAACTATAGGGTGCAGTGGTAACTGTAGCTTAAAAATAAAAAACACCTGCCTTAAAGTGACAGGGCGGGCCGTGGACTGGATACACCACAAGAGAAAGAAATTTATCAGGTAAGCATACATTTTGTTTTCTCTTGTAAGGTGTATCCAGTCCACGGGTTCATCCATTACTTGTGGGATACCAATACCAAAGCTTTAGGACATGGATGAAGGGAGGGACAAGGCAGGAACTTAAACGGAAGGCACCACTGCCTGCAAGACCTTTCTCCCAAAAATAGCCTCCGAGGAAGCAAAAGTATAAAATTTGTAGAATTTAGAAAAAGTATGAAGCGAAGACCAAGTCGCCGCCTTACAAATCTGTTCAACAGAGGCCTCATTTTTAAAAGCCCATGTGGAAGCTACCACTCTAGTGGAATGAGTTGAAATTCTTTGAGGAGGCTGCTGGCCAGCAGTCTCATAAGCTAAACGGATTATGCTTATCAGCCAAAAAGAAAGAGAAGATGCCGAAGCCTTTTGGCCTCTCCTCTGTCCAGAGTAGACAACAAACAATGCAGATGTTTGACGAAAATCCTTAGCAGCTTGTAAATAAAACTTTAAAGCATGAACCACGTCAAGATTGTGTAATAGACGTTCCTTCTTTGAAGAAGGATTAGGACACAGTGACGGAACAACAATCTCCTGATTGATATTCTTATTAGATACCACCTTAGGAAGAAACCCAGGATTGGTACGCAAAACTACCTTATCTGCATGGAAGATCAGAAAAGGGGAATCACACTGTAAGGCAGATAACTCTGAAACTCTTCGAACCGAAGAGATAGCTACCAAAAACAGAACTTTCCAAGATAAAAGCTTGATATCTATGGAATGCAGAGGTTCAAACGGAGCCCCTTGAAGAACTTTAAGAACTAAATTTAAACTCCATGGTGGAGCAACAGGTTTAAACACAGGCTTGATTCTAACTAAAGCCTGACAAAAAGCCTGAACGTCTGGAACATCTGCCAGACGCTTGTGCAGAAGAATAGACAGAGCAGAAATCTGTCCCTTTAAGGAACTAGCTGACAATCCCTTCTCCAATCTTTCTTGGAGAAAGGATAATATCCTAGGAATCCTGACTTTACTCCATGAGTAACCCTTGGATTCACACCATTGATGATATTTACACCATATCTTATGATAGATTTTCCTGGTGACAGGCTTTCGAGCCTGAATTAAGGTATCAATGACCGACTCGGAGAAACCCCGTTTTGATAAAATCAAGCGTTCAATCTCCAAGCAGTCAGTCGCAGAGAAATTAGATTTGGATGTTTGAAATGACCTTGGAGTAGAAGGTCCTGCCTCAGCGGCAGAGTCCATGGTGGAAGGGATGACATGTCCACCAGATCTGCATACCAAGTCCTGCGTGGCCACACAGGTGCTATCAAAATCACTGAAGCTCTCTCCAGCTTGATCTTGGCAATCAGACGAGGGAGGAGAGGAAATGGTGGGAACACATAAGCCAGGCTGAAGGACCAGGGCACTGCTAGAGCATCTATCAGCGCTGCCTGGGGATCCCTTGACCTGGACCCGTAACAAGGAAGCTTGGCGTTCTGACGAGACGCCATCAGATCCAGTTCTGGTTTGCCCCATAGTTGAATCAGCTGGGCAAATACCTCCGGATGGAGCTCCCACTCCCTCGGATGAAAAGTCTGCCGACTTAGAAAATCTGCCTCCCAGTTCTCTACTCCTGGGATATGGATAGCTGAGAGATGGCAAGAGTGAACCTTTGCCCATAGAATTATCTTTGAAACCTACAACATTGCCAGGGGGCTTCTTGTTCCCCCCTGATGGTTGATATAGGCTACAGTCGTGATATTGTCCGACTGAAATCTGATGAACCTGACCGCAGCTAGTTGAGGCCAAGCCTGAAGAGCATTGAATATCGCTCTCAGTTCCAGAATGTTTATCGGAAGGAGGGCTTCCTCCTGAGTCCACGAACCCTGAGCCTTCAGGGAGTTCCAGACCGCGCCCCAGCCCCGAAGGCTGGCATCTGTCGTCACTATAGTCCACTCTGGCCTGCGGAAACTCATTCCCCTGGACAGATGGACCCGAGGTAACAACCAGAGAAGAGAATCCCTGGTCTCTTGATCCAGATTTAGCAGAGGGGACAAATCTGTGTAATCCCCATTCCACTGATTGAGCACGCAAAGTTGCAGTGGTCTGAAATGTAGGCGGGCAAACGGAACTATGTCCATTGCCGCTACTATTAGGCCGATTACTTCCATACACTGAGCCACTGACGGCCGAGAAGTGGAATGAAGAGCACGGCAGGAAGTTAGAAGCTTTGATAACCTGACCTCTGTCAGAAATTTTTTCATTTCTACTGAATCTATCAGTGTTCCTAGGAAGGAAACTCTTGTGAGAGGGGAGAGAGAACTCTTTTCTTCGTTCACCTTCCACCCGTGAGACCTCAGAAAGGCCAGAACAATGTCCGTATGGGACTTGGCGATTTGAAAAGTCAACGCCTGTATCAGAATGTCGTCTAGGTAAGGAGCCACTGCTATGCCCCGTGGCCTTAGAACCGCCAGTAGGGACCCTAGAACCTTCGTAAAGATTCTTGGTGCCGTGGCTAACCCAAAGGGAAGAGCCACAAACTGGTAATGCCTGTCTAAGAAGGCGAACCTGAGGAACTGATGATGATCTCTGTGAATCGGAATGTGGAGATAAGCATCCTTTAAGTCCACGGTAGTCATATATTGACCCTCCTGGATCATAGGGAGGATGGTTCGGATAGTCTCCATCTTGAAGGATGGGACCCTGAGAAATTTGTTTAGGATCTTGAGATCCAAGATTGGTCTGAAAGTTCCCTCTTTTTTGGGAACTATAAACAGATTTGAATAGAAGCCCTGCCCCTGTTCCTCCCTTGGAACTGGGTGGGTCACTCCCATAACCAGTAGGTCTTGAACACAACATAAGAATGCCTCTATCTTTATCTGGTTTACAGATAATTGTGAGAGATGAAATCTCCCCTTTGGAGATGAAGTTTTGACGTCCAGAAGATATCCCTGGGAAACAATCTCTAATGCCCAGGGATCCTGGACGTCTCTTGCCCAAGCCTGGGCGAAGAGAGAAAGTCTGCCCCCTACTAGATCCAGTCCCGGATCGGGGGCTACTCCTTCATGCTGTCTTAGAGGCAGCCGCAGGTTTCTTGGCCTGCTTCCCCTTGTTCCAAGCCTGGTTAGGTCTCCAGACTGGTTTGGACTGGGGGCGAAATTTCCCTCTTGTTTTGCATTAGAGGAAACTGAAGCTGCACCACTCTTGAAGTTTCGAAAGGAACGAAAATTATTCTGTTTGGTCCTTAACTTATTGGACCTATCCTGAGGAAGGGCGTGACCTTTTCCTCCAGTAATATCAGAAATGATCTCCTTCAGACCAGGCCCGAATAGGGTCTGTCCCTTGAAGGGGATGTTAAGAAGCTTAGACTTTGAAGTAACGTCTGCTGACCAGGACTTAAGCCATAGCGCCCTACGCGCCAAAATGGCAAAACCTGAATTCTTAGCCGTTAGCTTGGCTAAATAAAAAATGGCGTCAGAAATAAAGGAGTTAGCTAACTTAAGAGCTTTAATCCTGTCTAGAATATCGTCTAGCGGGGTCTCCACCTGTAGAGCCTCCTCAAGAGACTCAAACCAAAAATCCACTGCAGCAGTAACTGGGGCAATGCATGCAAGAGGCTGGAGAATAAAACCTTGATGTATAAAAAATTTCTTAAGGAGGCCCTCCAATTTTTATCCATAGGATCTAGGAAAGCACAACTGTCCTCGACGGGGATAGTTGTACGCTTAGCTAGGGTAGAGACTGCTCCCTCCACCTTAGGAACCGTCTGCCACGAGTCCCGTATGGCGGCATCTATGGGAAACATCTTTTTGAAAGCAGGAGGGGGAGAGAACGGCACACCTGGTCTATCCCATTCCTTAGTAATAATTTCCGAAAACCTCTTAGGGACTGGAAAAACATCAGTGTAAACAGGCACTGCAAAGTATTTGTCCATTTTACACAATTTCTCTGGAACCATAATATGGTCACAGTCATCCAGAGTCGCTAAAACCTCCCTAAGCAATAAGCGGAGGTGTTCAAGCTTAAATTTAAACGCTGTCATTTCAGCATCAGACTGAAGTAACGCCTTCCCTGAGTCTGAAATGTCACCCACAGATAGAAGCTCACCTGCCTCGGCTTCTGAGTATTGTGAGGGTATATCGGACACAGGCATTAAAGCGTCAGAAAGCTCTGTATTAGTTCTAGCCCCAGAGCTGTCTCACTTTCCTTGTAGCCCTGGCAGTTTGGAGAATACCTTTGAGAGGGTAGCATTCATAACTGCCGCCATGTCCTGTAAGGTAAAAGAATTAGACGCGCTAGATGTACTTGGCGTCACTTGAGCGGGAGTTATAGGTTCTAACACATGGGGAGAGCTAGATGGCATAATCTAAATTTTTATAGTCAGAGAATCCCCTGGAGATAAATCTTTAAGCGCCATAATATGGTCTTTATAGTTTATAGAAATATCAGTACATTTGCTACACATTCTAAGAGGGGGTTCCACCATGGCTTCAAAACATATTGAACAAGGAGTTTCCTCTATGTCAGACATGTTTAACAGACTAGTAATGAGACAAGCAAGCTTGGAAAACACTTTAATAAAGGTGAAACAGCAATTAAACAAAAACGTTACTGTGCCTTTAAGAGAAAAAAACTAGCACTTAAACTGCAAAACAGTGTAAAAATACAGTAAAGTCTTTGAAATTTTTACAGTGTGTAAGGGACTAAAGCAACATTGCACCCACTTGCAAATGGATGATTAACCCCTTAGGCCCCAAACCGGATTGAAAAACGTTAAAAAAACGTTAAAAGTCAATTGAGCACCTTGCCACTGCTCTGCTGAGGCTCCTACCTGCCCTCAAATACGATTTTGTGCAGAAATAACCTCTTTGAAATGGTCCTCAGATGCCAGAGGAAACCTCTAGGGAAGCTGGATGTCTCAGTCTGAATTAAAACTGCAGTTAGAGTGCTAAAATAGGCCCCTCCCACCATGTACTGGATGTTAGAAGGGCCTTAAGAAAATACTCCTAGGAGTATCTGACTAGCCATGTGGAAACTACGCCCCAAATGAAGAGTTATCTCCCTCAGAGAAAAAACGTCCTATTTTTGAATTCATGTAAACGTTTAACCGTCACTAAGTAATAAGAGTATTACCCTGTTTTGTAAGCATGATCCCAGTCGCTGTTAAATCACTGCATCAGGCTTACCTCAAATACACAAGGCTCTGTCAGCATTTTCTAGAACTTATTCATCTCTCTAGAAATAAAAATACTGAACATACCTCAAAGCAGGTAATCTGCAGACCGTTCCCTCAACTGAAGTTGTCCCATACTCTTCAGTTATGTGTGAGAACAGCAATGGACCTTAGTTACAAACCGCTAAGATCATCAAACCTCCAGGCAGAATTCTTCTTCTAATTTCTGCCTGAGAGTAAAACAGTACAACGCAGGTACCGTTTAAAAATAACAAACTTTTGATTGAAGGTAAAACTACACTAAGTCACCACATATCTCTTGATACTTCCTTTCTTGTCGAGAGTTGCAAGAGAATGACTGGGAGTGGCAGTTAGGGGAGGAGCTATATAGACAGCTCTGCTGTGGGTGTCCTCTTGCAACTTCCTGTTGGGAAGGAGAATATCCCACAAGTAATGGATGAACCCGTGGACTGGATACACCTTACAAGAGAAAATAAACTTTATTAGGGGTCTCTAAACATACTAGGTTTTTTTTTTCATTGTGCATATAATCTATAATCCCTGTGTTTCTCTGTTTCTTTTGTTTTTACTTTATTTTCAAATGATCAACTTTCTTTTACTGCTCCAAAACTACAACTATTTGAAAGAGCGGGTGATTCTCTTTCAGATGAGGGTTCTTGGAGGTTTGTAGCTGCTAAGGGAGCTGAGATCAAGGGGTTTAAAGAACCTCCCCCATCCAGCTCCCTAGTAGTTACATTGAGCTTCCTGGCTCAGCCTCTTTGTGATGTCACCAGCACTCACATTAAGCCGCCAATGGATCCCCAGCCCGTAGTGCAAGGGATCGCGGAAAACAGCATTTTAACGGCGCTCCCCCTGCATGAGGACGAGGCATCGTCATATGCATGCAGGCTGCAACGTGCATGTCAAACATAGCTCGTCAATCGGATCGAAGGGGTCAGTAACTCAGACCTACAGGTCCTCATTTGCGACATAACTTGAAGAGAGTAATTTACAGTATCCCAATTGTTAAAGTGACGGTCAGTTTTATGATACTGGAATGCATCTATTTACATATTAACCTATCAGCATTAAAGTCGCTAACTTCATTTTTCAATATCGTTTGTCTTTTTAATATAAATTTAAAGTATTATACCTCCGTTTTACATGGTGACTCCTTCCCTACACCACTTCCTTATTCGGCACTAGTGACATGGCGAGTGGTCCCACGCGCTCACTATGTCACCGCAAAGCTTGTGCACAATACAGAGAACAAACTGCGCATGCGTACAGTCACCGCAATCGCGCATGCGTTACAATTTTACAGCCCATAACATTTAAACATAGTATTCAATGAATGAATACAGGGAGTGCAGAATTATTAGGCAAATGAGTATTTTGACCACATCATCCTCTTTATGCATGTTGTCTTACTCCAAGCTGTATAGGCTCGAAAGCCTACTACCAATTAAGCATATTAGGTGATGTGCATCTCTGTAATGAGAAGGGGTGTGGTCTAATGACATCAACACCCTATATCAGGTGTGCATAATTATTAGGCAACTTCCTTTCCTTTGGCAAAATGGGTCAAAAGAAGGACTTGACAGGCTCAGAAAAGTCAAAAATAGTTAGATATCTTGCAGAGGGATGCAGCACTCTTAAAATTGCAAAGCTTCTGAAGCGTGATCATCGAACAATCAAGCGTTTCATTCAAAATAGTCAACAGGGTCGCAAGAAGCGTGTGGAAAAACCAAGGCGCAAAATAACTGCCCATGAACTGAGAAAAGTCAAGCGTGCAGCTGCCAAGATGCCACTTGCCACCAGTTTGGCCATATTTCAGAGCTGCAACATCACTGGAGTGCCCAAAAGCACAAGGTGTGCAATACTGAGAGACATGGCCAAGGTAAGAAAGGCTGAAAGACGACCACCACTGAACAAGACACACAAGCTGAAACGTCAAGACTGGGCCAAGAAATATCTCAAGACTGATTTTTCTAAGGTTTTATGGACTGAAGAAATGAGAGTGAGTCTTGATGGGACAGATGGATGGGCCCGTGGCTGGATTGGTAAAGGGCAGAGAGCTCCAGTCCGACTCAGACCCCAGCAAGGTGGAGGTGAAGTACTGGTTTGGGCTGGTATCATCAAAGATGAGCTTGTGGGGCCTTTTCGGGTTGAGTATGGAGTCAAGCTCAACTCCCAGTCCTACTGCCAGTTTCTGGAAGACACCTTCTTCAAGCAGTGGTACAGGAAGAAGTCTGCATCCTTCAAGAAAAACATGATTTTCATGCAGGTCAATGCTCCATCACACGCGTCCAAGTACTCCACAGCGTGGCTGGCAAGAAAGGGTATAAAAGAAGAAAATCTAATGACATGGCCTCCTTGTTCACCTGATCTGAACCCCATTGAGAACCTGTGGTCCATCATCAAATGTGAGATTTACAAGGAGGGAAAACAGTACACCTCTCTGAACAGTGTCTGGGAGGCTGTGGTTGCTGCTGCACGCAATGTTGATGGTGAACAGATCAAAACACTGACAGAATCCATGGATGGCAGGCTTTTGAGTGTCCTTGCAAAGAAAGGTGGCTATAACTAAAAACAAACTAAAAACTACTTCCAAAACTATTCAGCTTTGATATTAATGAGTTTTTTGGGTTCATTGAGAACATGGTTGTTGTTCAATAATAAAATTAATCCTCAAAAATACAACTTGCCTAATAATTCTGCACTCCCTGTACATTAATTTATTGATTACTATGTGATCGTGATACTCGCTAGAACTTTGTGAAGACTATAAAATCTATTAATTCCCAATACATAAATCTCTAGATTGTAAGCTCCCATGGGAATAGGGCCCTCAATTCCCCCTGTATTTGTCTGTAAAATGTTGTCTTTTATCGTATTGTTTCTCCATTGTACTGTTATCCTGCGGAATCTGTTGGTGCTTTATAAATAAAGAATAATAATAAAAAAGAATAATAATACGTAACTAGTGTTTATACAATAAAGTCGTGTATATATATATATATATATATATATATATATATATATATATATATATAAGCAGATCGTCAAATCTAAAAATAAAAAACAGTGTAGTGAATTATACAATGTATTCGATAACCTCTTTTGTCTAAAGTGAAATTGCTTCCATGGGCATAATACTTGCCCGTAAATACGATAACAGCAGACAATTTCTTTATATTGCTTTCTTGTAGCCCGGTCGATCGTTGTGAGCTATTAATTGTATCCAAGCATGCACAAGCATGACAGGTTGATAGTAGTACTAGTGGGACTTTAACGCATGCGCATAAGTGAATAATGACGTGGAGAAAAAGGGGCTGAACGCCACGGGGGGGAAACGGCGATTGGAGATTAAATCTTAAAAAACTGTCAATCAAAATTGGCAAAATTGCGGGCAGACAATAAAAGTAAAATGAGCGAGAATGGAAAGGTATAATATAAAAGTTTCTGACCAAATTGAGTAAAAATGATGAATGAACATCACTGTGATTTTTAATTAAACTGCAGAACGGAGTGAGCGACTAAGCCAGAATTGACCTTCACTTTAATACATTACAAACCACCCATATACAAAGCAAACAGTGCACAGTAAATGCAATAGGGAGATATCTGTATACATCAGGTGACCTCGCAGATGTTAGGCTATTGCCGGCAACACAGAAATTGCTGCTACATACTGTGGACTAGCTAAGATACTGTAAATGCAAGAAATAAAACATACATTCAGATAAACCACTTCTAATACATTAATGATTCAGATAGAACAGGCAATTTTAAACAACTTTCTATTTTACTTCTATTTTTCAAATTTTCTTCTTGGTTTGCTTTGTTGAAAAGCATGAACGTAAGCTTAGGAGTGTGCACGTGTCTGGAGCACTATATATGGCAACAGTTCTCCAAGAATATTATCCATTTGCAAGAGCACTATTTCTGCCATGTAGTGCCACAGATACCTACCTAGGTATCTCTTCAACAAAGAATTCCTGGGGAAAGAAGCAAATTTGATTATAGAAGGAAATTGGAAACACTTTAAAAATCGTATACTCTGAATCACAAAATAAAATTTTGGGTTTCCTATTCCTAATATGTTCCAAAGGCCGGACAATATTCTCATGAGGTGTCGAAGCTGTAAAGAAGCCTCGGCTCGATCCACCAACATAGACCATCCACTGTTACCTTCAGCACTAACATCAGGCTCATCACCATTGTGTACACTGCTACACCAAATCTTTTAGCGTAGTAGTCAGAGATAGTGATGCTATGGTTACCATAGTCTGGCACAGCTGACGCTTGAGCTTGGAAAAATGGTGTTGTAAGGGATGTTGTGTCTCCGCTTCACACTTATCAACTGTGGTCATGATGTCTAATGGACCAAACGGTGTCTCTGTCTTTCCACACAATCAGTTGCAATGCAGGGATCAGGATAGGGCACCAAACACTGTATAAATGGCATGTCATCTAGTAAATGTGACACTCAGTGATGTGATACAGCAGACACAGGATCTGCCGGGGGGGGGGGGGTGTTATCAGGCCTTATTCCCCTAAGTGGAGCTCCGGAATAGTGAAGTTAGTTGCAGTGGCTATACTGGGATCAAAATATACTTGAAGTTTAGCTGGTTCTATGTATTAGGCAGATCTTGTCTGCAGATGTGTCCTTTACTCCACAATATTTATCAGATAAGCTAACAAGTTGGAGCAGCTTACAATATTGCGATTGAACATGGCCGCTGCCAAGATGGCCACCTGAGGAAAACTATTTTAGCTGCTCTCTTGTGTGCCTCATGCAATCAGACCTAGACTGACATCCATCACAACATGCGTTAACATGTATAAACATTAGACACCTTTATCACACAACTTCTAACAGTCTTTATCATTGGGATCCTGTAAAAAGTCACCATGTTTTTCAGATTCTACCCTAACAGTACTAAGGGAGGACTCTAACAAACCAAAAGTGGGACAAATATTAATAACACATAATTGAAGGTAATGAAAAGATTCTTCTCCAGGTTCAATTGAAGTTGGGAATCATAAACCTGCCTTGCTGTACCCTTACAATAAATGTATATATAATCTATAGCATCTATGTATGTAAAGTGACATAAAATATGTTTGAGAAAGTGATATAAAAATGTCTAATGCAAAGTGAAAAAAATATTGCAATGTACTTTCAATTTTTATTGTGCCATTTTTTCTGTCATTTAACTCTGACATTTGTGTGTTTTCCAATTCTGAGAATTAGAACCACACTCCATGGACTTTAGAAGCTTTGCCTTGCTATACACCTGTTCCTACCTGGCCTTAAAGGGACATTAAACACTAAATACATGCTAGATAGAATGATGCTTTCAAAGAAAAGATTAGTCCATAACTAACACGTAGATGTAATTTTTAAAGTTTCATTAGTTGTTTAAAAAGTGACAAAATAAGTGTAAAGTTTTAGTGTCTATAAAACACTGGGAGCTGCCATGTTGTAACTTGTGTTACCTTCTCTGCTGTGGCCAATTAGGGACCGTTATAAATAGGTCACTAGAGTGTGCAGCCAATGGTTGTGCTGGATTTAACAGTGTTCTGCACTTCCATTTCTAACAGGAACTGAAAAGCTCACAATTTCAGAATGGAATTACAGGCAAAGAGGACAAAATAAATAATGAAAGTATATTGCAGAGTTATTTTATATATACAATTTATCATTTTATATTACCATCTCAAAGTGTTTAATGTCCCTTTAATAACACAACATTTAGTGAAACAGTGCATGTTTTGCTACCAAAATAGTAACCAGTCTGGGTTTGACCCCTACAAAAAAATGGTTGGAAAAATTTGACTATTTAAAAACAAGTGAAGAAAACACATTTTTTATAGTTGACCCGTTCATTTATTGCAAGGTGTTTTCTGTCTATTTAAAAGGGACAGTAAAGTCAAAATTAAACGTTCATGATTCAGATAGAGCATGCAATATTAACCCCTTAATGACCACAGCACTTTTCCATTTTCTGTCCGTTTGGGACCAAAGCTATTTTTACATTTTTGCGGTGTTTGTGTTTAGCTGTAATTTTCCTCTTACTCATTTACTGTACAAACACATATTATATACTGTTTTTCTCGCCATTAAATGGACTTTCTAAAGATACCATTATTTTCATCATATCTTATAATTTACTATAAAAATTTTTTATAAAATATGAGGAAAAAATGGGAAAAAAACACACACTTTTTTTAACTTTGACCCCCAAAATCTGTTACACATCTACAACCACCAAAAAAAAAAAAACATGCTAAATAGTTTCTAAATTTTGTCCTGAGTTCAGAAATACCCAATGTTTACATGTTCTATGCTTTTTTTGCAAGTTATAGGGCCATAAATACAAGTAACACTTTGCTATTTCCAAACCACTTTTTTTCAAAATTAGCGCTAGTTACATTGGAACACTAAAATCTTTCAGGAATCCCTGAATATCCATTGACATGTATATATATTTTTTTTAGAAGACATCCCAAAGTATTGATCTAGGCCAATTTTGGTATATTTCATGCCACCATTTCACCGCCAAATGCGATCAAATACAAAAAATCGTTCACTTTTTCACAAATTTTTTCACAAACTTTCGGTTTCTCACTGAAATTATTTACAAACAGCTTGTGCAATTATGGCATAAATGGTTGCAAATTCTTCTCTGGGATCCCCTTTGTTCAGAAATAGCAGACATATATGGCTTTGGCGCTGCTTTTTGGTAATTAGAAGGCCGCTAAATGCCACTGTGCACCACACGTGTATTATGCCCAGCAGTGAAGGGGTTAATTAGGGAGCTTGTAGGGAGCTTGTATGGTTAATTTTAGCTTTAGTGTAGTGTAGTAGACAACCCAAAGTATTGATCTAGGACCATTTTGGTATATTTCATGCAACCATTTCACCGCCAAATGCGATCAATTTAAAAAAAAAAAAACGTTAAATTTTTCACAATTTTAGGTTTCTCACTGAAATTATTTACAAATAGCTTGTGCAATTATGGCACAAATGGTTGTAAATGCTTCTCTGGGATCCCCTTTGTTCAGAAATAGCAGACATATATGACTTTGGCGTTGCTTTCTGGTAATTAGAAGGCCGCTAAATGCTGCTGCGCATCACACGTGTATTATGGTTAGCAGTGAAGGGGTTAATTAGGTAGTTTGTAGGGAGCTTGCAGGGTTAATTTTAGTTTTAGTGTAGAGATCAGCCTCCCACCTGACACATCAGACCCCCTGATCCCTCCCAAACAGCTCCCTTCCCTCCCCCACCCCACAATTGTCCCCGCCATCTTAAGTACTGGCAGAAAGTCTGCCAGTACTAAAATAAAAGTTTTTTTGAAAAAATGCTTTTTATTTTTTTTAGCATATTTACATATGCTGTGGTGTAGCATCCCCCCTTAGCCCCCAACCTCCCTGATCCCCCCCAAAACAGCTCTCTAACCCCCCCCATCTGCCTTATTGGGGGCCATCTTGGGTACTGGCAGCTGTCTGCCAGTACCCAGTTTGCAAAAAAAAGGGCTTTCCCCCCCCACCACAGACAAACCCCCACCACTTACTAAACGTTTGTTTTGTTTTTTACTTATTATCCCTTTTTTCAGCATTTTTTATTACAGCTTTTTCTGTAGTGTAGCGGTTCCCACCTGCTCCCTCCCCGTGCACGCGCCCGCCCTCCCATGCACGTGCCTGCATCCGCGCGCCCCCGGCCACGATCCCGCCCCCCTCCACATGACCAGGGCCATCGATGGCCGCCACCCGCCTCCCTAGTCTGCTCCCACCCACCAACGAGGAAAGCCACCAATCTCTGGTGCAGAGAGGGCCACAGAGTGGCTCTCTCTGCATCGGATGGCTACCAAAGGTTATTGCAGGATGCCTCCATATCGAGGCATCACTGCAATAACCGGAAAGCAGCTGGAAGCAAGCAGGATCGCTTCCAGCTGCTTTCCACACCGAGGACGTGCAGGGTACGTCCTCAGGCGTTAACTGCCTTTTTTTTTTTGAGGACGTACCCTGCACGTCCTCGGTCGTTAAGGGGTTAAACAGCTTTCCACTTTAGTTCTTTCACATTTGTATCATTCTCTTGGTATCAATTCTTGAAAAGCATACCTAGGTAGGTTTAGGAGCAGTGATGCACTGCTGGGAGCTAGCTGCTGACTGGTGGTTGCAAGTGTACACCTCACGTCATTGGCTCACCTAGTGCCTTTAGTTAGCTCCCAGTAGTGCATTGCTCCATATTCAACAAGAGAATGAAGCAAATTTGATCATTGAAGTCAGTTGGAAAACAGAATTTATGCTTACCTGATAAATTACTTTCTCCAACGGTGTGTCCGGTCCACGGCGTCATCCATTACTTGTGGGAAAAATTCTCCCCCACAGGGAAAGGCAAGGAGAGCACACAGCAAGAGCTGTCCATATAGCTCCCCCTCTGGCTCCGCCCCCCAGTCATTCGACCGAAGGTTAGGAGAAAAAGGAGAAACTATAGGGTGCCGTGGTGACTGTAGTGTATAAAGAAAAAAAATTTCAACCTGATTAGGAAAACCAGGGCGGGCCGTGGACCGGACACACCGTTGGAGAAAGTAATTTATCAGGTAAGCATAAATTCTGTTTTCTCCAACATTGGTGTGTCCGGTCCACGGCATTATCCATTACTTGTGGGAACCAATACCAAAGCTTTAGGACACGGCTGAAGGGAGGGAGCAGGTACAGGATACAGGATACCTAAATGGAAGGCACCACGGCTTGCAAAACCTTTCTCCCAAAAATAGCCTCCGAAGAAGCATAAGTATCAAATTTGTAGAATTTGGCAAAAGTGTGCAGAGAAGACCAAGTCGCTGCCTTACATATCTGATCAACAGAAGCCTCGTTCTTGTAGGCCCATGTGGAAGCCACAGCCCTGGTAGAGTGAGCTATGATTCGGTCAGGAGGCTGCTGTCCGGCAGTCTCATAAGCCAATCGGATAATGCTTTTCAGCCAGAAAGAGAGAGAGGTAGCAGTAGCTTTGTGACCTCTCCTCTTACCAGAGTAAACAACAAACAAAGATGAGGTTTGTCTAAAATCTTTTGTTGCTTCTAAATAGAACTTTAAAGCACGAACAACATCTAAATTGTGTAATAAACGTTCCTTCTTTGAAACTGGATTCGGACACAGAGAAGGAACAACTATTTCCTGGTTAATATTCTTGTTAGAAACAACTTTTGGAAGAAAACCAGGCTTAGTACGCAAAACAACCTTATCTGAATGGAAAACCAGATAGGGTGGATTACACTGCAAAGCAGATAATTCAGAAACTCTTCTAGCAGAAGAAATAGCAACCAAAAACAGAATTTTCCAAGATAACAACTTAATATCTATGGAATGTAAAGGTTCAAAGGGAACCCCTTGAAGAACTGAAAGAACTAAATTTAGACTCCAAGGAGGAGTCATGGGTCTGTAAACAGGCTTGATTCTAACCAAAGCCTGAACAAAAGCTTGTACATCTGGCACAGCTGCCAATCGCTTGTGTAACAAGAAAGATAAAGCAGAAATCTGTCCTTTTAGAGAACTAGCTGACAACCCTTTATCCAAACCTTCTTGGAGAAAGGAGAGAATCTTTGGAATTTTAATCTTACTCCAGGAGAATCCCTTGGATTCACACCAACAGATATATTTTTTCCATATTTTATGGTAAATCTTTCTAGTCACAGGTTTTCTGGCTTGGACCAGAGTATCTATCACAGAATTTGAAAACCCACGCTTGGATAAAATCAAGCGTTCAATTTCCAAGCAGTCAGCTGCAGAGAAACTAGATTTGGATGTTCAAATGGACCTTGTACTAGAAGATCCTGTCTCAAAGGTAGCTTCCATGGTGGAGCCGATGACATATTCACCAGGTCTGCATACCAAGTCCTGCGTGGCCACGCAGGAGCTATCAGAATCACTGAGGCCTTCTCCTGTTTGATCCTGGCTATGAGCCTGGGAAGGAGAGGAAACGGTGGAAACACATACGCTAGGTTGAACAACCAAGGCGCCACTAATGCATCCACTAGAATCGCCTTGGGATCCCTGGATCTGGACCCGTAACAATGAATCTTGAAGTTCTGATGGGACGCCATTAGATCCATGTCTGGAATGCTCCATAATTGGGTTAACTGAGCAAAGACCTCCGGGTGGAGTTCCCACTCCCCCGGATGGAAAGTCTGACGACTCAAATAGTCCGCCTCCCAGTTGTCTACTCCTGGGATGTGAATAGCAGATAGATGGCAGGAGTGATTCTCTGCCCATTGAATGATCTTGGTTACTTCCTTCATCGCTAGGGAACTCTTTGTTCCCCCCTGATGATTGATGTACGCAACAGTCGTTATGTTGTCCGACTGAAATCTTATGAACCTGGCTTCCGCTAGCTGAGGCCAAGCCAGGAGCGCATTGAATATTGCTCTTAGTTCCAAAATGTTTATCGGGAGAAGCGACTCTTCCCGAGACCATAGACCCTGAGCTTTCAGGGAGTCCCAGACCGCGCCCCAGCCTAAGAGACTGGCGTCGGTTGTGACAATGACCCACTCTGGTCTGCGGAAACTCATTCCCTGAGACAGGTGATCCTGGGTCAACCACCAGAGAAGTGAGTCCCTGGTTACCTGGTCTACTTGAATTTGGGAAGACAAGTCTGTATAGTCCCCATTCCACTGATTGAGCATGCACAGTTGTAATGGTCTTAGATGAATTCGAGCAAAAGGAACCACGTCCATTGCTGCGACCATTAGTCCTATTACTTCCATGCACTGAGCTATGGAGGGTTGAGGAATAGAATGAAGAACTCGACAAGCGTTTAGAAGCTTTAACTTTCTGACTTCTGTCAGGAAGATCTTCATTTCCACAGAATCTAATATTGTTCCCAGAAAAGGAACCCTTGTGGACGGTGACAGTGAACTCTTTTCTATGTTCACCTTCCACCCGTGAGATCTGAGAAAAGCCAACACAATGTCCGTGTGGGCCCTTGCTTTGGAAAGAGACGACGCTTGGATTAGGATGTCGTCTAGATAAGGTGCTACAGCGATGCCCCTCGGCCTTAGGACCGCTAGAAGGGACCCTAGCACCTTTGTGAAAATTCTGGGAGCGGTGGCTAAACCGAATGGAAGAGCCACGAACTGGTAATGTTTGTCCAGAAAAGCGAACCTCAGGAACTGATGATGAGTTTTGTGGATTGGGATATGCAGATATGCATCCTTTAGATCCACAGTAGTCAAATACTGACCCTGCTGGATTGTCAGCAAGATTGTCCGAATGGTTTCCATTTTGAAGGATGCAACTCTGAGGAACTTGTTTAATATCTTTAAATCCAGAATTGGCCTGAAAGTTCCCTCTTTTTTGGGAACCACAAACAGGTTTGAGTAAAAACCTAGACCTTGTTCCCCGGAGGGGACTGGGTTTATCACTCCCATCTTTGATAGGTCTCTTACACAATGTAAGAATGCCTGTTTCTTTATCTGGTCTGAAGATAAGCGAGACAGGTGGAATCTTCCCTTTGGAGGAAGTCCATTGAACTCTAGTAGGTATCCCTTGGAGACTATTTCTAGTGCCCAGGGATCCAGAACATCTCTTGCCCAAGCCTGAGCGAAGAGAGATAGTCTGCCCCCTACCAGATCCGGTCCCGGATCGGGGGCTACCCCTTCATGCTGTCTTGGTAGCAGCAGCAGGTTTCTTGGTCTGTTTACCCTTGTTCCAGCCTTGCATGGGCTTCCAAGCGGGTTTGGGCTGGGCCGCATTACCTTCTTGTCTAGCGGCAGTGGAGTTATTAGCCGGTCCGTTCCTGAAATTGTGAAAGGAACGAAAATTAGACTTGTTCTTAGCCTTAAAAGGCCTATCCTGTGGGAGGGCATGGCCCTTACCCCCAGTGATGTCTGAAATAATTTCCTTCAATTCCGGCCCAAAAAGGGTCTTACCCTTGAAAGGAATATTAAGTAACTTAGTCTTGGACGACACATCTGCCGACCAGGATTTTAGCCAAAGCGCCCTCCGCGCTACTATAGCAAAACCTGAGTTTTTCACCGCCAATTTCGTTATTTGAAAAGCGGCATCCAATATAAAGGAATTAGCTAACTTTAATGCGTGAATTCTGTCCATGACTTCTTCATAGGAAGTCTCTTTCTGGAGCGACCTTTCTAGTTCCTTGAACCAAAAGGACGCAGCTGAAGTGACAGTAATAACACACGTAGCTGGTTGAAGGATGAACCCTTGCTGAACAAAAATCTTTTTAAGCAATCCTTCCAATTTTTTATCCATAGGATCTTTGAAAGCGCAGCTGTCCTCTATAGGAATAGTTGTGCGCTTCGCTAGTGTTGAAACAGCTCCCTCAACCTTCGGGACCGTCTGCCATGCGTCCCTTCTAGGGTCTACTATGGGAAACATTTTCTTAAATATAGGAGGTGGGGCAAAGGGTACACCTGGCTTCTCCCACTCCTTATCCACTATGCTCGCTACCCTCTTGGGTATTGGAAAAGCGTCGTCGTGCACTGGGACCTCTAAAAATGTGTCCAATTTGCACAACTTCTCTGGTACTACCATAGAATCACAGTCATCCAGAGTAGCTAATACCTCCTTAAGCAAAGCGCGGAGATGTTCTAGCTTAAACTTAAATGCTACTATATCAGGTTCTGCCTGTTGAGAAATTTTTCCTGAGTCTGAAATTTCACCCTCAGACAGCCCTTCCCTCACAGCCAATTCTGATTGATGTGAGGGTAAAATAGATAAGGCATCGTCAGCGTCTGATTGTTCATCCTTTTTATCTGTATTTAAAACTGAACAATCATGCTTTCTCTGAAATGCTGGCAGTTTGGATAAAAGATTTGCTATAGAATTATCCACTACTGCTGTTAATTGTTGCATAGAAATAAGCACTGGCGCGCTAGGTGTCGCCTGCGCGGGCAAAGCTGGTCTAGACACAGAAGGAGAGGATGTAGAACTATCCCCACTACCTTCATTAGATAAATCATCTTGGGCAACATTATGAAATGTAACAGAGCTGTCCTTATTTTGTTTGGACGCTATGGCACAATTATCACAAACACTCGAAGGGGGAACCACATTTGTCTCTACACACACAGAACATAGGTTATCTGATGGCCCAGACATGTTAAACAGATTTAGGCAGGCAAACAATGCAATAAAAACGATTTTAAACAAAAACGTTACTGTCTCTTTAAATAATAAAATGACACACTTTATTTCTGAATGTTCAAAAAACTATGAAGGCAATATCCGATTTTTATGAAATTTGGATCCCAGTGTCTTAATGCTTATAAAGTATTGCACAGCAAATATGGAGACTCTAGCTCTTAAAACAAGCAAACCGGAGCTAATTGTTGGATTTAACCATTTTTATACACCACAATCCCTGCTACAGCATTGCTGTAGCTTTTTACCTTTCTTAGGGGTCAACCATCCACAGAAAAAAGCCTTCTGGAGTCACTTTCTGAGCCACAGGACCCTCTCACATGAGACTGCATGCACTGCCTGAAATCAACTGCCAAAATGAGGCCTCCTCCCTCAGTACACTAGAGTGAAGGGGCCTTCCTGACTAGATTTAGGTGTCTAAAACAAGCCAGATCAATAAAAAACGTCCCCAAGTGTATATGAGCTTATAAAACATTTCAAATGCCATGATATTGTAATAAAAACCAATTGATTTGGCCCCTAACAGTGTCTACCAGCATAAAATTCAAAAAGGGGAAGCCTGTTATCTTTTTTGCTGAGGTGAAAGAAAAATGGCTTACCGTTTTCCCTGAGGGGAAAAATGACTGTCATCTAGCATTAGCCTGTGTTGTTAAAAGGAGACTAGTCATACCTGAAGCAGATGAGTCTGCAAGCTGTTACCCCCAACTGAAGTTCTCTGGTTTCAACAGTCCTGCGTGGTAACAACAATGGATTTTAGTTACTTGTGCTAAAATCATAGCCCTCTTAAACAGAAATCTTCATCACTTTTCTGTTGTAGAGTAAATAGTACAAGCCAGCACTATTTTAAAATAACAAACTCTTGATAGAAGAAATAAAAAACTACAACTAACACCACAAACTCCTCGCCATCCCCGTGGAGATGCTACTTGTTCAGAGCGGCAAGGAGAATGACTGGGGGGCGGAGCCAGAGGGGGAGCTATATGGACAGCTCTTGCTTTGTGCTCTCCTTGCCTTTCCCTGTGGGGGAGAATATTTCCCACAAGTAATGGATGACGCCGTGGACCGGACACACCAATGTTGGAGAAAGTTGTTTAAACAAGTATCTAAATCATGAAAGACCTTAAAGTGCTATTATACACATTTGTTTTTTTCAATGATTTAGACAGAGCATGCAATTTTAAGCAACTTTCTAATTTACTCTTATTATCAATTTTTCTTCGTTTGCTTTGTATCTTTATTTGAAAAGCAGGAATTTAAAGCTTAGGATCTGGCCCATTTTTGGTTCAGCACCTAGATAGCACTTGCTGATTGATGGCTTAAAATTGCATGCTCTATCTGAATCACGAATAGAAAAAAATGATACAGTCCTAAAACAACCCCAGTAGTTTACACAAATGTATATATAATATGTACACAATACAGACACAATGAAAATGGAGAATGTAAGGGTGTCCTTGGCTGTGGATCCTAAATTTTTAACACATTTCTCAAGCCCTGTGTTTTTCTGTTCAGAAATAGCATCATGATATGAGACTTCCAATGCTATTATTTCCTCATTTAACTTACACTGACATTTTTTGTGTACGCAGCTTGTCAAAATTAGAGGGAACATTGGACAACAATATCAGTTTCTGCACCAAACCACTTGCACCTGCAAGACCTCTCCATGGCAACTGACTCTGCAAAGTAAAACCCAGAAACTGTTAATGATGAGATCTTGCCTTGCTTAGCTAATTTATATGGACCATCCCATTCATTTTCCAGCCATACATTTGTGCAGCCAACTAGAACTTTAGTCTGTCTGGATTTTGGCAGCTAGCTCACACTACTATCAAAAGGGGTTACTATGAAGCCATTCCACATTAAAATAATAATTCTATCAAAACTTAAAACTGATTATAGACTTGTGATACGTATCTTGCATTTTATGTTTTACTGATGAGGTTATACACAAACCCAGACTCTCTACCACTTATAGATAACTAATTATAACTACCTGCAATGTAACCCATAATTATACTAATTGTTCTATTAATTCAGTGCTGTGTCAGCTTTTTATCTTACCCAGCTGTAACCCTGAAAATGTGTATTTTGTTAAACTGTCACTCATTGAGGCTGTAGTGAATATTACACCGATAAGCACAGAATGTAAATATACAAGATCTATGCAGCTATGTGTCACACCCTCCCTAGATACAATACTAAACTGCATGACATGCAAATTGTTATGTTTATTTACAGATGGAGTTTATCCTCGGGGTCATTACTATTATACACATCCTTTTAAAGGGATATTCTGATGCAAACATTACATATTCTACTTTGTTAGTGCATGTCATATTTGCAAAGGGGTTTAACATACAGGCACAGTCCACTGACCCGATAAAGAGGTGGAACCTTGAAATTTGAGGTCTTTTGTCAAAGTCTGACCACACTTAAAAGGACAAAAAAACTCTTTTTCCTTCACAATTTAGAAAGAGCGTGTACTTTTATATGGATATAAGCCTCAAAATATTTAATTAAAGGGATAGTAAACTCAAATTTGTTTTAAAACTTCTTTAAAAATAGTAGATGTTTGTAATAGGAACCTATTAACGATTTGTTGCTGTTTTTCTGTAATTTCGAACTAACATTTAGTAATCTGCCAAACCCATTACATAGCTGCCGGTCCAGTTGCGATGTTCTACCTAGGTAGAAACATCATGGCGTCTCGCATGCGAATTGCAAGCCTTCTTTTGCCAACGCATGCGCATATTAGCTCCCCTGTGTCCTATCTCCTGAGGCGCGTCACTATCCAAACGCCGGATGGAGAGCAAACATGAGGATGCTGACATCGATGTCGGGGGGCGTGGCAGATGAGCGTGCAGAAGTCTAGCATTGATCAGAAGAAGGAGCATCATCATCTACGATAATAATGATCTATATGAGTATCTAAACTTCCCCTAGACTAATGAGCATATAGTTATATTAATACAAGGCAAAGGGCTGTTTTGACCGAGTGCGCATGCTAGTCCATTTCATTACTAGTGCACATGCGGGTCTATTACTTTACTAGTGCGCATGCGATGTCCCATGAAAAATAGTAAAATGAATATTCATAACAAGTGGGCGAAACTCATTTGTGATTGGCTGTGGCACAATTAATATTTTTTCATATGTTCTGCCTACAAATATGGGCGGTCTTTGCCTCTTGTTATAGGCAAACATAAAACATTTTTCCTGTGGTTGGCAGCTTTGTTTGAAGTGCAAAGTAGGCAGATATAATTTCATATATGAATGTAATACTAATTATGTGTTTTATTTATGTCTGGTTGTCCCAGATTTCCTACCCTTTAATGATCCAGATAAAAAACAATTTAATCAATTTTCCAACTTTTATTATCACATTTCTTTGTTTTCTTGTTGTCCTTTGTTGAAAAGCAGGAAGGTAAGCTTAGGAGCGTGCACAAGTGTCTGCAGAACTATATGGCAGCAGTTTTGCAACAATGTTATACATTAGCAAGATCACTAGATGGCAGCACTATTTCCTGGCATGTAGTGCCCCAGACTTCAACAAAGAAGAACATGAGAATGAGCAAATTTAATATTAGAAGTTATTCTACCTAAATTCTCTATCTAAATCATGAAAGAAAAATGTTGTTTCATGTTCCTTTAAAAAAAACTTATCAATTTACTTCTATAATCTAATCTGTTTAGCTTTGATGAAAAGCATACCTAGATAGGACCAGGAGCTGGGCGTTAGTTGCCGATTGGTGTCTATGGGGCCCATTTATCAAAGGGCTTGCGGACCTGATCCGACACTGCGGATCAGGTCCGCAAGACCTCGCTAAATGCGGAGAGCAATACGCTCTCCGCATTTAACATTGCACTAGCAGCTCACAAGAGCTCTTGGTGCAACGCCGCCCCCTGCTGACTCGCGGCCAATCGGCCGCCAGCAGGGTGCTGTCAATCAACCCGATCGTATTCGATCGGGTTGATTTCTGGCGATTCCTGTCCGCCTGCTCAGAGCAGGCGGACAGGGTTATGAAGCAGCGGTCTTTAGACCGCTGCTTCATAACTTGTGTTTCTGGCGAGTCTGAAGACTCGCCAGAAACACGGCCCTTCAAGCTCCATACGGAGCTTGATAAATGGGCCTGTATATATATTTGCCTCTTGTCATTGGCTTACTTATTTGTTCAGCTATCTCCCAGTAGTGCATTGCTGCTTCTTTTACAAAGGATACCAAGAGAATTAAGCACATTTGATAATACAAGTAAATGTAAAGTTTAAAGTTGTTTAAAAATGTGTGCTCTATCTGAATTTTTCAGCTTCATGTCAAGCTACATTTGTGGATCTTCAATTTTATTCAAGTATCCTTGTTTTTTGTACTTTATTTAATTGTAAAATTGTTTTTATATATTGTATGTTTTAATAAATATATTCTATTTTTTTACAATATTGTTTCAGCGCTGTCTATAGTTTTTATTGCTAATTAGTCCATTTAAGTTTTTTTTTTTTTCCCATTTTCTTTCTTAGAAGACTAGCAGCTTTAACAGCTTTTGGCCAGATTGCGAGTGGAGCATTTACAGTTACACGCCAGCAATAACATAATTTATGTAAGAACTTACCTGATAAATTCATTTCTTTCATATTGGCAAGAGTCCATGAGCTAGTGACATATGGGATATACAATCCTACCAGGAGGGGCAAAGTTTCCCAAACCTCAAAATGCCTATAAATACACCCCTCACCACACCCACAATTCAGTTTAACGAATAGCCAAGCAGTGGGGTGATAAAGAAAGGAGTAGAAAGCATCAACAAAGGACATTTGGAAATAATTGTGCTTTATACAAAAAATCATAACCACCATAAAAAAGGGTGGGCCTCATGGACTCTTGCCAATATGAAAAATGAATTTATCAGGTAAGTTCTTACATAAATTATGTTTTCTTTCATGTAATTGGCAAGAGTCCATGAGCTAGTGACATATGGGATATCAATACCCAAGATGTGGAGTCTTCCACTCAAGAGTAACTAGAGAGGGAGGGACTAAAACAAAAACAGCCATATTCCGCTGAGAAAATAATCCACAACCCAAAAAAAAGTTTATTTTCACTTTTGAAAGAAAAAAACTTAAATCAAAAAGCAGAAGAATCAAACTGAAACAGCTGCCTGAAGAACTTTTCTACCAAAAACTGCTTCCGAAGAAGCAAATACATCAAAATGGTAGAATTTAGTAAATGTATGCAAAGAGGACCAAGTGGCTGCTTTGCAAATCTGATCGACTGAAGCTTCATTCTTAAAAGCCCATGAAGTAGAGACTGATCTAGTAGAATGAGCTGTAATTCTCTGAGGCGGGGTTTGACCCGACTCCAAAAAAGCTTGATGAATCAAAAGTTTCAACCAAGAAGCCAAGGAAACAGCAAAAGCTTTCTGACCTTTCCTAGGACCAGAAAATAAAACAAATAGACTAGAAGTCTTCCTGAAATTTTTAGTAGCTTCCACATAATATTTCAAAGCTCTTACCACATCCAAAGAATGTAAGGATCTCTCCAAAGAATTCTTAGGATTAGGACATAAGGAAGGGACAACAATTTCTCTACTAATATTGTTAGAATTCACAACCTTAGGTAAAAATTGAAAAGAAGTCCGCAAAACTGCCTTATCCTGATGAAAAATCAGAAAAGGAGACTCACAAGAAAGAGCAGATAGCTCAGAAACTCTTCTAGCAGAAAAGATAGCCAAAAGGAACAACACTTTCCAAGAAAGTAGTTTAATGTCCAAAGAATGCATAGGTTCAAATGGAGGAGCCTGTAAAGCCCTCAGAACCAAATGAAGACTCCAAGGAGGAGAAATTGACTTAATGACAGGCTTAATACGAACTAAAGCCTGTACAAAACAGTGCATATCAGGAAGTATAGCAATTTTTCTGTGAAATAAAACAGAAAGAGCGGAGATTTGTCCTTTCAAGGAACTTGCAGACAAACCCTTATCCAGACCATCCTGAAGAAACTGCAAAATTCTAGGAATTCTAAAAGAATGCCAGGAGAATTTATGAGAAGAACACCATGAAATGTAAGTCTTCCAAACTCTATAATAAATCATTCTAGAGACAGATTTACGAGCTTGTAACATAGTATTAATCACTGAATCAGAGAAACCTCTATGACTTAGAACTAAGCGTTCAATTTCCATACCTTCAAATTTAATGATTTGAGATCCTGATGGAAAAACGGACCTTGAGATAGTAGGTCCGGCCGTAACGGAAGTGGCCAAGGCGGGCAACTGGACATCCGAACCAGATCCGCATACCAAAACCTGTGTGGCCATGCTGGAGCCACCAGCAACACAAAAGACTGTTCCATGATGATTTTGGAAATCACTCTTGGAAGAAGAACTAGAGGCGAGAAGATGTAAGCAGGTTGATAACACCAAGGAAGTGTCAGCGCATCCACTGCTTCCGCCTGAACATCCCTGGACAGGTATCTGGGAAGTTTCTTGTTTAGATGAGAGGCCATGAGATCTATCTCTGGAAGCCCCCACATCTGAACAATCTGAGAAAACACATCTGGATGGAGAGACCACTCCCCTGGATGTAAAGTCTGGCGGCTGAGATAATCCGATAGGAAGTGGAGGTGAGCGCCAAGTAGTAGTAGTAGTAGGCTGAGATAATCCACCTCCCAATTGTCTACACCTGGGATATGCACTGCAGAGATTAGACAGGAGCTGGATTCCGCCCAAGCAAGTAATCGAGATACTTCTTTCATAGCTTGGGGACTGTGAGTCCCACCCTGATGATTGACATAAGCCACAGTTGTGATATTGTCTGTCTGAAAACAAATGAACGGTTCTCTCTTTAGTAGAGGCCAGAACTGAAGAGCCCTGAAAATTGCACGGAGTTCTAAAATATTTATTGGTAATCTCGCCTCTTGAGATTTCCAAACCCCTTGTGCTGTCAGAGACCCCCAAACGGCTCCCCAACCTGAAAGACTCGCATCTGTTGTGATCACAGTCCAGGTTGGGCGAACAAAAGAAGCCCCTTGAACCAAACGATGGTGATCTATCCACCATGTCAGAGAGTGTCGTACATTGGGATTCAAGGATATTAATTGTGATATCTTTGTATAATCCCTGCACCATTGATTCAGCATACAAAGCTGTAGAGGTCTCATGTGAAAACGAGCAAAGGGGATTGCGTCCGATGCTGCAGTCATGAGACCTAAAACTTCCATGCACATAGCCACTGAAGGGAATGACTGAGACTGAAGGTGCCGGCAGGCTGCAACCAATTTTAAACGTCTCTTGTCTGTTAGAGACAGAGTCATGGACACTGAATCTATCTGGAAACCTAAAAAGGTGACCCTTGTCTGAGGAATCAAGAAACTTTTTGGTAAATTGATCCTCCAACCATGTTTCCGAAGAAACAACACTAGTTGATTCGTGTGAGATTCTGCAGTATGTAAAGACTGAGCTAGTACCAAGATATCGTCCAAATAATGAAACACTGCAATACCCTGTTCTCTGATTACAGATAGTAGGGCACCCAGAACCTTTGAAAAGATTCTGGGAGCTGTTGCTAGGCCAAATGGAAGCGCAACAAATTGGTAATGCTTGTCTAGAAAAGAGAATCTCAGAAACTGATAGTGTTCTGGATGAATCGGAATATGAAGGTATGCATCCTGCAAGTCTATTGTGGACATATAATGTCCTTGCTGAACAAAAGGCAGAATAGTCCTTATAGTAACCATCTTGAAAGTTGGTACTCTTACATAACGATTCAAAATTTTCAGATCCAGAACTGGTCTGAACAAATTTTCTTTCTTTGGTACAATGAATAGGTTTGAATAAAACCCCAAACCTTGCTCCTGAAGAGGAACTGGCATGATTACCCCTGAAGACTCCAGGTCTGAAACACACTTCAGAAAAGCCTGAGCTTTTACTCGATTTACAGGAATGTGTGAGAGAAAAAATCTTCTCACAGGAGGTCTTACTTTGAATCCTATTTGATACCCTTGAGAGACAATGCTCTGAATCCAATGATTTTGGACAGATTTTATCCAAAAATCCTTGAAAAACCTTAATCTGCCCCCTACCAGCTGAGCTGGAATGAGGGCAGCAACTTCATGCGGACTTAGCGGCAGACTTTGGTTTCCTAAATGGCTTGGATTTATTCCAATTTGAGGAAGGCTTCCAACTGGAAGCAGATTCCTTGGGAGGAGGATTGAGTTTTTGTTCCTTATTCTGACGAATGGAACGAAAACGGTTAGAAGCCTTAGATTTACCCTTAGGTTTTTTATCCTGAGGCAAAAAAACTCCTTTTCCTCCAGTGATAGTTGAAATAATAGAATCCAACTGAGAACCAAATAAATTATTACCTTGGAAAGAAAGAGATAGTAATCTAGATTTAGATGTCATATCAGCATTCCAAGATTTAAGCCACAAAGCTCTTCTAGCTAATACAGCTAAAGACATGGATCTAACATCAATTTTGATAATATCAAAAATGGCATCACAAATAAAATGATTAGCATGTTGCAGTAAGCGAACAATGCTAGATATGTCAGAATCCAATTCATGTTGCGCTAAATTTTCCAACCAGAAAGTTGATGCAGCCGCAACATCACCCAAAGAAATAGCAGGTCTGAGAAGATGACCTGAATATAAATAGGCCTTCCTTAGATAAGATTCAAGCTTCCTATCTAAAGGATCCTTAAAGGAAGTGCTATCTTCCATAGGAATAGTGGTACATTTAGCAAGAGTAGAAATAGCCCCATCAACTTTGGGTAACTTTCCCCAAAACTCTATAGATTTTGCTGGTAAAGGATACAATCTCTTAAACCTTGAAGAAGGAACAAAGGAAGTACCTGGCTTATTCCATTCCCTAGAAATCATATCAGAAATAGCCTCAGGAATGGGAAAAACACCTGGGGAAACCACAGGAGGTTTAAAAAACATTATTTATGCTTACCTGATAAATTACTTTCTCCAACGGTGTGTCCGGTCCACTGCGTCATCCTTACTTGTGGGATATTCTCTTCCCCAACAGGAAATGGCAAAGAGTCCCAGCAAAGCTGGTCACATGGTCCCTCCTAGGCTCCGCCCACCCCAGTCATTCGACCGGACAGGAGGAATATATATAGGAGAAACCATATGGTACCGTGGTGACTGTAGTTAGAGAAAATAATTCATCAGACCTGATTAAAAAACCAGGGCGGGCCGTGGACCGGACACACCGTTGGAGAAAGTAATTTATCAGGTAAGCATAAATTCTGTTTTCTCCAACATTGGTGTGTCCGGTCCACGGCGTCATCCTTACTTGTGGGAACCAATACCAAAGCTTTAGGACACGGATGAAGGGAGGGAGCAAATCAGGTTACCTAAACGGAAGGCACCACAGCTTGCAAAACCTTTCTCCCAAAAATAGCCTCCGAAGAAGCAAAAGTATCAAATTTGTAAAATTTGGCAAAAGTGTGCAGTGAAGACCAAGTCGATGCCTTACATATCTGGTCAACAGAAGCCTCGTTCTTGAAGGCCCATGTGGAAGCCACATCCCTAGAGGAGTGAGCTGTGATTCTTTCAGGAGGCTGCCGTCCGGCAGTCTCATAAGCCAATCGGATAATGCTTTTAAGCCAAAAGGAAAGAGAGGTAGAAGTCGCTTTTTGACCTCTCCTTTTACCAGAATAAACAACAAACAAGGAAGATGTTTGTCTGAAATCTTTAGTAGCCTCTAAATAGAACTTTAGAGCACGGACAACGTCCAAATTGTGTAACAAACGTTCCTTCTTTGAAACTGGATTCGGACACAAAGAAGGTACAACTATCTCCTGGTTAATATTTTTGTTAGAAACAACTTTAGGAAGAAAACCAGGCTTAGTACGTAAAACCACCTTATCTGCATGGAACACCAGATAAGGAGGAGAACACTGCAGAGCAGATAACTCTGAAACTCTTCTAGCAGAAGAAATTGCAACCAAAAACAAAACTTTCCAAGATAGTAACTTAATATCTATGGAATGTAAAGGTTCAAACGGAACCCCTTGAAGAACTGAAAGAACTAGATTTAGACTCCAGGGAGCAGTCAAAGGTCTGTAAACAGGCTTGATCCTAACCAGAGCCTGAACAAGTGCTTGAACATCTGGCACAGCTGCCAGTCTTTTGTGTAGTAAGACAGATAAAGCAGAGATCTGTCCCTTTAGAGAACTTGCAGATAATCCTTTCTCCAAACCTTCTAGTAGAAAGGAGAGAATCTTAGGAATTTTTATCTTATTCCATGGGAATCCTTTGGATTCACACCAACAGATATATTTTTTCCATATTTTATGGTAAATCTTTCTAGTTACAGGTTTTCTGGCCTGAACCAGAGTATCTATCACAGAATCTGAAAACCCATGCTTTGATAGAATCAAGCGTTCAATCTCCAAGCCGTCAGTTGGAGGGAAACCAGATTTGGATGTTCGAATGGACCCTGAACAAGAAGGTCCTGTCTCAAAGGTAGCTTCCATGGTGGAGCCGATGACATATTCACCAGGTCTGCATACCAAGTCCTGCGTGGCCACGCAGGAGCTATCAAGATCACAGAGGCCCTCTCCTGATTGATCCTGGCTACCAGCCTGGGAATGAGAGGAAACGGTGGGAATACGTAAGCTAGGTTGAAAGTCCAAGGTGCTACTAGTGCATCTACTAGAGTCGCCTTGGGATCCCTGGATCTGGACCCGTAGCAAGGAACCTTGAAGTTCTGACGAGACGCCATCAGATCCAAGTCTGGAATGCCCCATAATTGAGTTATTTGGGCAAAGATTTCCGGATGGAGTTCCCACTCCCCCGGATGAAATGTCTGACGACTCAGAAAATCTGCTTCCCAATTTTCCACTCCTGGGATGTGGATCGCAGACAAGTGGCAGGAGTGATCCTCCGCCCATTGAATTATTTTGGTCACTTCTTTCATCGCCAGGGAACTCTTTGTTCCCCCCTGATGATTGATATATGCAACAGTCGTCATGTTGTCTGATTGGAACCTTATGAATTTGGCCTTTGCTAGTTGAGGCCAAGCTCTGAGAGCATTGAATATCGCTCTCAGTTCCAGAATGTTTATCGGGAGAAGAGACTCTTCCCGAGACCATAGACCCTGAGCTTTCAGGGATTCCCAGACCGCACCCCAGCCCACTAGACTGGCGTCGGTCGTGACAATGACCCACTCTGGCCTGCGGAAGCTCATTCCCTGGGACAGATGGTCCAGGGTCAGCCACCAACGGAGTGAATCTCTGGTCTTTTGATCTACTTGAATCATTGGAGACAAGTCTGTATAAATCCCCATTCCACTGTTTGAGCATGCACAGTTGTAATGGTCTTAGATGAATTCGTGCAAAAGGAACTATGTCCATTGTTGCAACCATCAATCCTACTACTTCCATGCACTGCGCTATGGAAGGACGAGGAACAGAATGAAGCACTTGACAAGAGCTTAGAAGTTTTGATTTTCTGACCTCTGTCAGAAAAATCCTCATTTCTAAGGAATCTATTATTGTTCCCAAGAAGGGAACTCTTGTTGACGGGGACAGAGAACTCTTTTCTTTGTTCACCTTCCATCCGTGAGATGTGAGAAAGGCTAGAACGATGTCCGTATGAGCCTTTGCTTTTGACAGGGACGACGCTTGTATTAGAATGTCGTCCAAGTAAGGTACTACTGCAATGCCCCTTGGTCTTAGAACCGCTAGAAGGGACCCTAGCACCTTTGTGAAAATCCTTGGAGCAGTGGCTAATCCGAATGGGAGAGCCACAAACTGGTAATGTTTGTCCAGAAAAGCGAACCTTAGGAACTGATGATGTTCTTTGTGGATAGGAATATGTAGGTACGCATCCTTTAGGTCCACGGTAGTCATAAATTGACTTTCCTGGATGGTAGGTAGAATCGTTCGAATAGTTTCCATTTTGAACGATGGTACCCTGAGAAATTTGTTTAGGATCTTCAAATCCAAAATTGGTCTGAACGTTCCCTCTTTTTTGGGAACTACGAACAGATTGGAATAAAATCCCATTCCTTGTTCCTTTATTGGAACTGGGTGTATCACTCCCATCTTTAACAGGTCTTCTACACAATGTAAGAATGCCTGTCTCTTTATTTGGTTTGAGGATAAGTGAGACTTGTGGAACCTTCCCCTTGGGGGTAGTTCCTTGAATTCCAAGAGATAACCTTGAGAAACTATTTCTAGCGCCCAAGGATCCTGAACATCTCTTGCCCAAGCCTGAGCAAAGAGAGAGAGTCTGCCCCCCACCAGATCCGGTCCCGGATCGGGGGCTACTCCTTCATGCTGTTTTGTTAGCAGTGGCAGGCTTCTTGGCCTGCTTACCCTTGTTCCAGCCTTGCATTGGTTTCCAGGCTGGTTTGGGTTGGGAGGCATTACCCTCTTGCTTAGAGGATGCAGAATTAGAGACTGGTCCATTTCTGCGGGACGAAAATTAGGCTTATTTTTAGCCTTAAAAGACCTATCCTGTGGAAGGGCGTGGCCCTTTCCCCCAGTGATGTCTGAAATAATCTCTTTCAAATCAGGTCCAAATAAAGTTTTACCTTTGAAAGGGATGTTAAGCAATTTTGTCTTGGATGACACATCCGCTGACCAAGACTTTAGCCAAAGCGCTCTGCGCGCCACGATAGCAAACCCTGAATTTTTCGCCGCTAATCTTGCTAATTGCAAAGCGGTATCTAAAATAAAAGAGTTAGCCAATTTAAGTGCGTGAACTCTGTCCATAACCTCCTCATATGGAGTTTCTCTACTGAGCGACTTTTCTAGTTCCTCGACCCAGAACCACGCTGCTGTAGTAGTGACAGGAACAATGCATGAAATTGGTTGTAGAAGGTAGCCTTGCTGTACAAAAATCTTTTTAAGCAAACCTTCCAATTTTTTATCCATAGGATCTTTGAAAGCACAACTATCTTCAATAGGAATAGTAGTGCGTTTGTTTAGAGTAGAAACTGCCCCCTCGACCTTGGGGACTGTCTGCCATAAGTCCTTTCTGGGGTCGACCATAGGAAATAATTTCTTAAATATAGGGGGAGGAACAAAAGTTATGCCGGGTTTTTCCCACTCCTTATTTACTATGTCCGCCACCCGCTTGGGTATAGGAAAAGCGTCGGGGGGCACCGGAACCTCTAGGAACCTGTCCATCTTGCATAATTTCTCTGGAATGACCAAATTGTCACAATCATCCAGAGTAGATAACACCTCCTTAAGCAGTGCACGGAGATGTTCTAATTTAAATTTAAATGTCACAACATCAGGTTCAGCTTGATGAGAATTTTTTCCTGAATCTGAAATTTCTCTATCAGACAAAACCTCCCTCATGGCCCCTTCAGATTGGTGTGAGGGTATGACAGAACAATTATCATCAGCGTCCTCTTGCTCTTCAGTGTTTAAAACAGAGCAATCGCGCTTTCTCTGATAAGTAGGCATTTTGGATAAAAGATTTGCTATGGAGTTATCCATTACAGCCGTTAATTGTTGCATGGTAATAAGTATTGGCGCACTAGATGTACTAGGGGCCTCCTGCGTGGGCAAAACTGGTGTAGACACAGTAGGAGATGATGTAGTATCATGTTTACTCCCCTCATTTGAGGAATCATCTTGGGCAATATCATTATCTGTGGCAGTACTGTCCTTACTTTGTTTGGACGCTATGGCACAATTATCACATAAATTTAAATGGGGAGACACATTGGCTTTCATACATATAGTACATAGCTTATCTGAAGGTACAGACATGTTAAACAGGCTTAACTTGTCAACAAAGCACAAAAAACGTTTTAAAATAAAACCGTTACTGTCACTTTAAATTTCAAACAGAAAACACTTTATTACTGAATATGTGAAAAAGTATGAAGGAATTGTTCAAAAATTACCACAGTGTCTTAAAGCCTTAAAAGTATTGCACACCAAATTTCAGAGCTTTAACCCTTAAAATAACGGAACCGGAGCCATTTTTCAATTTAACCCCTATACAGTCCCAGCTATAGTCTTTGCTAAGACCCAACCAAGCCCTGAGGGGAATACGATACCAAATGACGCCTTCTAAAAGCTTTTTCAGAGATTCTTAGATCCTCACACATGCATCTGCATGCCCTGCTCTCAAAAAACAACTGCGCATTAATGGCGCGAAAATGAGGCTCAGTCTATAACTAGAAAGGCCCCCTGACTGAAAAAGGTGTCCAATACAGTGCCTGCCGTTTTATAAGCGTTCCCCAAGATTATAAATGTCAAATGTTAGCCTAAATCTGAATAATATGCACAAATAAAGCAATCGATTTAACCCATAAAAATGTCTACCAGTTTTTTAGCCCATAATAAGCCCTTTATTCTGTTTGTTTGACTAAGAAAATGGCTTACCGGTCCCCATGAGGGGAAATGACAGCCTTCCAGCATTACACAGTCTTGTTAGAAATATGGCTAGTCATACCTTAAGCAGAAAAGTCTGCTAACTGTTTCCCCCAACTGAAGTTACTTCATCTCAACAGTCCTATGTGGAAACAGCAATCGATTTTAGTTACTGTCTGCTAAAATCATCTTCCTCTTACAAACAGAAATCTTCATCCTTTTCTGTTTCAGAGTAAATAGTACATACCAGCACTATTTTAAAATAACAAACACTTGATAGAAGAATAAAAACTACATTTAAACACCAAAAAAACTCTTAACCATCTCCGTGGAGATGTTGCCTGTGCAACGGCAAAGAGAATGACTGGGGTGGGCGGAGCCTAGGAGGGACCATGTGACCAGCTTTGCTGGGACTCTTTGCCATTTCCTGTTGGGGAAGAGAATATCCCACAAGTAAGGATGACGCCGTGGACCGGACACACCAATGTTGGAGAAACAGCATTTAAACGTTTATTAGACTGAACGTCAAGAGGACTGGTTACCTCAATATTCAAAGTAATTAACACTTCTTTTAATAAAGAACGCATATACTCTATTTTAAATAAATAAGTAGATTTGTCAGTGTCAATATCTGAGGAAGGATCTTCTGTTTCAGATAGATCCTCATCAGAAGAGGATGAATTATTATGTTGTTGGTCATTTGAAATTTCATCAGCTAAATGAGAAGTTTTAAAAGACCTTTTACGTTTATTAGAAGGTGGAATTGCAGACAAAGCCTTCATAATAGATTCAGAAACAAATTCTTTGAAATTTACAGGTATATCATGCACATTAGAAGTTGAAGGAACTGCAACTGGCAATGTACTATTACTGATAGAAACACTATCTGCATGTAAAAGTTTATCATGACAACTATTACAAATGACATTCGGTGGAATAATTTCTACAATTTTGCAACAAATGCACTTAGCTTTGGTAGAACCGACGTCAGGCAGCAATGTTCCAGCAGAAACTTCAGAGACAGGATCGGATTGGGACATCTTGCTCAATGTAAGAGAAAAAACAACATATAAAGCAAAATTATCTATTTCCTTAAATGACAGTTTCAGGAATGGGAAAAAATGGAAAAGCATAGGCCTCTTGATAGAAGAAAGCAGGAGGCAAACACACATGGGGCATTGAAATAATGAAAAAATTGGCGCCAAGTATGACGCACAACGTAACGTAAACTTTTTTGGGGCCAAAAATTACCGGAAATGACACACTTGCGTCACTAATGACGCCGCCGTGTGAAAGGTCTCGACGTCACGTATGACGCCGGAAATGACGAAGTTGCGTCAAAAAACGTAATTTCCCGCGCCAAAAAAGTTTGCGCCAAAAATGACGCAATAAAGTCTAACATTTGACGCACCCGCGGGCCTAATACCCGCAAATGTAAAAGTAGTCAAAATTGAAAAAGACTAAACCCCAGGTAAGAAACAAATTTCTTAAAGTGTTTATATTCCCAAATATGAAACTGACAGTCTGCAGAAGGAAATACATGAACCTGACTCATGCCAAATATAAGTACAATACATATATTTAGAACTTTATATAAATTGAATAAAGTGCCAAACCATATCTGAGAGTGTCTTAAAGGGACCTTTAACACTTGCCATCAGTGAACTAAACATACGTTTGCTATCATATATCTTTGACAATACTGAGCAATACAGCATAGACCATTTTGCATTAAATAATGTCTACCTTAATATTTTTTAATCTCAAGGCGATCTTCCCCCTCCTATGGTGATCGCTTTCAGATAGTGACAAGGGGGCTGGTCACATTCTTGGTTCTCACGTCACCCCCCTGTGAGCGCGCATGCAATTGTACATAATCCCTTTTTCCCTCACCGGCACTATAATATTGACTCAGTTCACTATCGAGAGAAAGGAAATTAAAAAAAAAATACATGTTTTTGTAGTTTGTGGCTTGTGGCTATATGTAGACAGGAATGCACTGACCCTAATTTAGTTACCTATAAAATATATTAGATAATATATAGCGCTGATCCCTTGCTGAGCTGTACACTAGAGGTGCTGCGTGTACCAGTCGCTCATCTCTCTAAGCTGTACTATGTGTCTGCTGCTTAGTCGGAGAGAGAGCGCTTCAAAGAAAAAAAACCTCCTATGCACAGGCTCTTCCAGCAACACGGACGAGCGCATCACGTGACCGGCATATCTCCTTGTAACGTGCGTTACAACATGGCGGCTCCCTGTCTAACACATAGACTACAGTTTAGAGGAAAAGTCAAAAGGGTAAAATAGTACAATAACAGGTCAGATGCACATAATATTGTGAGTATGGAGGTTGTTGCTGCACACACTTTATATTAATTGTGATGATTTCTTGAATGACAAGGTGTTTAGGGTCCCTTTAAGAAATAAAAACATACTTACCAAAAGACACCCATCCACAAATAGCAGATAGCCAAACCAGTACTAAAACAGTTCTTTAGTAGAGGTAATGGTAAATTTGAGAGTATATCGTCGATCTGAAAAGGGAGGGAGGAGATGAATCTCTACGACCGATAACAGAGAACCCATGAAAAAGACCGCCGTTAGGGAAATCATCGTATTCAATAGGTGATACTCCCTTCACGTCCCTCTGACATTCGCTGTACTCTGAGAGGAATCGGGCTTCAACAATGCTGAGAAGCGCATATCAACGTATAAATCTTAGCACAAACTTACTTCGCCACCTCCATAGGAGGCAAAGTTTGTAAAACTGAATTGTGGGTGTGGTGAGGGGTGTATTTATAGGCATTTTGAGGTTTGGGAAACTTTGCCATTCCTGGTAGGATTGTATATCCCATATGTCACTAGCTCATGGACTCTTGCCAATTACATGAAAGAAAAGGGGGTTATAAAGGCTCAAAGATTTGAGATCTCAGGTGTTAATTACAAAGGGCTTTAGCATTGAGATAATACATATACATGTCTAAAGATGGGTATATATATATATATGTCTATATGTGTGTTCAGACGTATTATATATTTATGTCTATATATGTATTTACAGACATATATTACACATATAAACACATGAATACATATGTACACATATATAGTGCATTGGAGCCCTTTGCAGTGTTATACTGTGTATTTACTGTAAATATTTCCCATTCCAATGTCCTGCTTACAGCAGAATATGTTCCAAGTAATTGTAAATACATGTTCATATATATATATATATATATATATATATATATATATATATATACACACACACACACATATATATAATATATATATATATATATATATATATATATATATACACACGTGTAAATAGTAATATTTTACTTTGATGAACGTTTTCGGGGTTACCCCCGTCCTCAGACCTCACATGACAAATAAAACAGTGAACTATTTAAGTGATTACCTGGTTGCGATCCTGCCAGAGCGTGTAGCGTATTTACAGAGGCCCTGGAGGTTCAAAAGAGTCACCAAGTCAAACCACAAAAAATAAAACAAGAATAATTACATAAAAAATTAGATTAAAAAAGCACGGCACTTAGCAACCAGTTGTGGATGGCTCTGGACATATTGTTAGCACCTGATTGGTGTAGTGTTAGTAACTACGGTTACTTAATAACAGTAGTTGCACACCGGAGTAAAGATGTTTTAACATTCTGTTAAAAATCTGTTAAAAATTTGTTAAAATTTGCTTAATAACAGCGGTATGACATAGGTAATATGTGTGGTAATATTTTGGAGTAGGTTGGATTAGACCGATTGGGGACGCATTATGGCAGGTACTGGATTGGTACATTAAGATTGTTGTTGTTTACTGTTGCTTAGCAACAGTTGATAGACTCCGTAATAGTGATACTAACTGGTGGTATATTGAGCTTGTTGCTTAGTGATCTTCGGACACATTAAATGAATATATAATTAATGATTCTGGTATTTACTGTGAGTTGTCATGTAGATTACTGATGCTTCCCTCATACGCAGCCTCTCTACATATTACCGTACACTTAATCCAATTTAACACTGCAACACGCATTATTTACAAATATTTTGTTTCTATCAGTAACCCCTCTGGTTGCTAAGTGCCGTGCTTTTTTAATCTCATTTTTTATGTAATTATTCTTGTTTTATTTTTTGTGGTTTGACTGGTGACTCTTTTGAACCTCCAGGGCCTCTCTACATACTCTGGCGCATGCGCAGTTGCGCTATGGGGACGCTACACGCTCTGGCAGGATCGTAACCAGGTAATCACTTAAATAGTTCACTGTTTTATTTGTCATGTAAGGTCTGAGGATGGGGGTAACCCCGAAAACGTTCATCAAAGTAAAATATTACTATTTACACGGAGAGTGCCTTTCTTATTTTTTGCTTATATCAATGGTTTAAGTGCACCCCGGAGGCTGAGGCTAAGCAGTGAGTGTGGGATCCCTTCTGAAGTTTTTTTTTATATATATATACAGGGAGTGCAGAATTATTAGGCAAATGAGTATTTTGACCACATCATCCTCTTTATGCATGTTGTCTTACTCCAAGCTGTATAGGCTCGAAAGCCTACTACCAATTAAGCATATTAGGTGATGTGCATCTCTGTAATGAGAAGGGGTGTGGTCTAATGACATCAACACCCTATATCAGGTGTGCATAATTATTAGGCAACTTCCTTTCCTTTGGCAAAATGGGTCAAAAGAAGGACTTGACAGGCTCAGAAAAGTCAAAAATAGTGAGATATCTTGCAGAGGGATGCAGCACTCTTAAAATTGCAAAGCTTCTGAAGCGTGATCATCGAACAATCAAGCGTTTCATTCAAAATAGTCAACAGGGGGGCGCGTCCAAGCCACAGCCATGATCAGACGTGTCTCATAGCAGCTCCGGTATAACCTGGAACATTTAGGTTATTATCTTCAGCTTTTGTGACTTTAACCTCACCTAATTTACTCTACACCCACTGGAGAAGATGTTAGATCCTCAATAAAGCTATTTTTTTTTTATCTCTACTACAATACCCACGAAGAATATCTACGACTGAGTTCATGAGCTGTGGCCTATATCACTGTTTTACCATCTCTCCCCCCCCCCCGGCCTCAAAATTTAGCTGGAGCAGCTTTTATTTGGAGGTGAGGTGAACAACACTATTCGCTAAGAAGGAAATAAGGAAATATAAGCCCACGATGGAGGATACAATCGCAGCTCTTTTACAATTGCTCTCACGCAAGATGGATGAACATCATTCCTCCCTCAAGGCGGCGTTGAAATATGAGAGAGCGGACAACGCTGAGGTGGGAACTCGCAGCTCAGTAGACAATGTACCGATTGACACAACGGAGCGGGAGACTCTTTACAATGGTGACTGTCACTGCTACCCAGGCGCTGCTGATTACTCAACTAGTTCTCCCGATACTGTTGATGTGACAAATAGTAATACAGCTCTGGACACCGTGCTTTCCACCCGCCCATGCTTTGACACCTTATACGGAGGTACCGAGCCGAAGCCGGATCCTCTGGAGATGCGGCCGGTCAAAAGGGAGTCCGGACTAGGCTCTGCTCTAACACACTCTGTTATGGATCTACCGTACCTTGTGTTGGTTTTTTCTACATGTGGACTTTCAAAGTACTGGGATGTTCCTTTGTTTGCTGCAGCGCTCCGTCAGCGGAAAATTTCAGGCACTGAGACTGAGTTTATGCAGTCTGACTATCCGTATTCCTGTCTGCACAAAGTGACTGGTATCGGATAAGAAAACAGGAAAAAAAAAATAATAAAAAAAATGATGATACAGCCGCTTCTAATGTCGTAGACTCATTCTCTCAGCCCGGGTTTGATCAGTCCTAATTTTTTAGTTATATGCCTTTAATAACCTAGTCACTGTTGTATAGGTTGGGGGGCTGTCGTTTGACTTGATGTGTTTGTTTGATTTTATTGTTTGGTTGCCCCTGGAAGCCCTTTTAGATCTCTCCCCCCTTGAAGCTGTTTAAATTCAGGGATCCTCGCTGTAATACTCATTTCTCTTATTTGTTTCATATATGGAATTGTTTCCTCTACATACATATCTAGATAAACTCAAGCTCCCAGTAGTAATCTTTCTTATATCTATGCTCTAAATGGGGAAATTTAAACTGCGTCATGTTTGATTACTTCTGTTTAACCCACATGGCATTATGAACTATACATATAAGGAAGTTAACGCTCTAATTGTTATATAGATAGACCACATATATCCTATGGCACAGAGAACCAGTCGTTAAGTGATATGTGTTTAGACAAGTTGAAATAATTAGACTACATGAATCTCCAGTTTTATATGCTGCAAAACCCTATCTCGACTTTTTATATATAGCACTATCCCTACCCTCCAATTATACCGCAACCTGCCCCTCTACCCCTTTATTTTTCATCTGTGTAGTAATTTTTAGCACTACCTCACTCTACACTGTTATTAGGTCTATGCCCAATGGTCTCCTTTGTTTGAGAAACTAGGAGATGCTTAACTTTTATCTGAGCAGACTTAGATTACTAATTAGACATATGAAACAATTTGCGGTTTGAGATCATAGTATAGTCTCCTCTATAGTGCATGCCCATAACGCCTTATTCCACCTTAGGCCAGTGATTGACATGAGAGTCTCTTAGACCTCATTTTCTATATTGCTCCATTAGGAAATAGTGGGTATTATGCCACAGTGTCCTTGGCCACTCCTATTCATTTAAGTTCCCCTCCTCCTTTTATGTACAATGTGACCCTCCCTTCTACACACCTACTTAGCTTTTGAGATACCTACAGGTCCCAACTGACATCCTTGATCTAGTGGGTCTCACCCCTGTTCCCAATTACTGAGGAATTTTACCCAATAAGTAGTAATTTATAACAAGATACCCCCTTCTCCCCCTCTTACCCCATCATGCTTAGTTAGATATTTCACATAGCTTCCACCATATGCTTTGTATCATAAGGGTCTCGCTCCTGTCCCACTCAAAAACCTATTTCTATCCCCTTATGGGCTTCCTTACCTCCACATAGCAAACTCTATTTACGTATAAATCTCCATTAATAACCCACAGATGCTTCTCTACCCTTGATAACATACTATAAGAAGGTCGGTTTACACTATTAGAACACCCCCCTTCCCTTCTCGAGCGGCTCTTGCCCGCTGCACTCCCCTTTTTTATTTTTATTTTCTTTTTTATTATCACACAGCTCACTAACTAGGCCCTCCATATATAAGCTTTAATCTTTATTAAGGACCTTATTCCACTATCTTAACCCTACAGGGACACTTTAAGCTACCATTAATCTTTGCATGCGTAGCTTGCTAGCTATCAACCTGTAATATACTTGGGTCTAGTTACCATAACAGTATCATAATATAACCTATATTAAAAAACCGAGGTCTCCCTTCTCTGAACTCAACGCTGCGCAGCTCTTATTATATAGTCTCTGTGTTCATAAGCTAGGTTTACCATATTCTTACTGTATGCCAACTGAGTTACAGATCTTTGTATAGTTGTCAAAAACCACTGATTTCTGTAATGTTGAGTTTTATTGATTCTGTTTTTTTCTTTTTTTGAACCTCAATAAAAAATATATAAAAAAAAAAAAAAAAAAACCATAACAGAATGATAGCTAGGAGAGGAGCAGATGTGGTTAATATGGGGAAATGATGAAAACTGGAGGGTTAGATTAGTGTAAGAGATTTCTCATAGGAATATTGTAACAAGATGGTATGAGAACTATACATTTATATAAGCAAAATAAAACATATGTCTAGCATTACTCAAATTGCAACCTATTGTACATAAATTGAGATTTGTTTTACAAGGCTAAAAAAAAAAAAAAAAAATAGTCAACAGGGTCGCAAGAAGCGTGTGGAAAAACCAAGGCGCAAAACAACTGCCCATGAACTGAGAAAAGTCAAGCGTGCAGCTGCCAAGATGCCACTTGCCACCAGTTTGGCCATATTTCAGAGCTGCAACATCACTGGAGTGCCCAAAAGCACAAGGTGTGCAATACTCAGAGACATGGCCAAGGTAAGAAAGGCTGAAAGACGACAACCACTGAACAAGACACACAAGCTGAAACGTCAAGACTGGGCCAAGAAATATCTCAAGACTGATTTTTCTAAGGTTTTATGGACTGATGAAATGAGAGTGAGTCTTGATGGGCCAGATGGATGGGCCCGTGGCTGGATTGGTAAAGGGCAGAGAGCTCCAGTCTGACTCAGACGCCAGCAAGGTGGAGGTGGAGTACTGGTTTGGGCTGGTATCATCAAAGATGAGCTTGTGGGGCCTTTTCGGGTTGAGGATGGAGTCAAGCTCAACTCCCAGTCCTACTGCCAGTTTCTGGAAGACACCTTCTTCAAGCAGTGGTACAGGAAGAAGTCTGCATCCTTCAAGAAAAACATGATTTTCATGCAGGACAATGCTCCATCACACGCATCCAAGTACTCCACAGCGTGGCTGGCAAGAAATGGTATAAAAACATAATTTATGTAAGAACTTACCTGATAAATTCATTTCTTTCATATTAGCAAGAGTCCATGAGCTAGTGACGTATGGGAATGACGTATGGGATATACATTCCTACCAGGAGGGGCAAAGTTTCCCAAACCTTAAAATGCCTATAAATACACCCCTCACCACACCCACAATTCAGTTTAACGAATAGCCAAGAAGTGGGGTGATAAGAAAAAAGTGCGAAAGCATATAAAATAAGGAATTGGAATAATTGTGCTTTATACAAAAAAATCAAAACCACCACAAAAAAAGGGCGGGCCTCATGGACTCTTGCTAATATGAAAGAAATGAATTTATCAGGTAAGTTCTTACATAAATTATGTTTTCTTTCATGTAATTAGCAAGAGTCCATGAGCTAGTGACGTATGGGATAATGATTACCCAAGATGTGGATCTTTCCACGCAAGAGTCACTAGAGAGGGAGGGATAAAATAAAGACAGCCAATTCCTGCTGAAAATAATCCACACCCAGAAATGAAAAAACATAAGCAGAAGATTCAAACTGAAAACACTGCCTGAAGTACGTTTCTACCAAAAACTGCTTCAAAAGAAGAAAACACATCAAAATGGTAGAATTTAGTAAAATTATGCAAAGAGGACCAAGTTGCTGCTTTGCAAATCTGACCAACCGAAGCTTCATTCCTAAACGCCCAGGAAGTAGAACTGACCTAGTAGAATGAGCTGTAATCCTTTGAGGCGGAGTGTTACCCGACTCAACATAGGCATGATGAAATAAAGATTTCAACCAAGATGCCAAAGAAATGGCAGAAGCTTTCTGGCCTTTTCTAGAACCGGAAAAGATGACAAATAGACTAGAAGTCTTTCGGAAAGACTTAGTAGCTTCAACGTAATATAACAAAGCTCTAACAGCATCCAAAGAATGCAATGATTTCTCCTTAGAATTCATAGGATTAGGACATAATGAAGGAACCACAATTTCTCTACTAATGTTGTTAGAATTCACAACCTTAGGTAAAAAATTCAAAAGAAGTTCGCAGCACCGCCTTATCCTTATGCAAAATCAGAAAAGGAGACTCACAAAAAAGATTAGCAAACCTTCTGTGAAAAAGAACAGAAAGAGCAGAGATTTGTCTTTCAAGGAACTTGCGGACAAACCTTTATCTAAACCATCCTGAAGAAACTGTAAAATTCTCGGTATTCAAAAAGAATGCCAAGAAAAAAGATGAGAAAGACACTAAGAAATATAAGTCCTCCAGACTCTATAATATATCTCTCTGGATACAAATTTACGAGCCTGTCACATAGTATCAATCACAGAGTCAGAGAAACCTCTTTGACCAAGAATCAAGCGTTCAAACTCCATACCTTAAAATTAAGGTTTTGAGACAGAAAGACTAGTCTTAACGGAAGAGTCCACAGCTGGCAAGAGGCCATCCGGACAAGATCCGCATACCAAAACCTGTGAGGCCATGCTGGAGCTACCAGCAGGACAAACGAGCATTCCTTTAGAATATTGGAGAATACCCTTGGAAGAAGAACTAGAGGCGGAAAGATATAGGCAGGATGACACTTGTAAGGAAGAAAATAATGCATCCACTGCCTCCGCCCGAGGATCCCGGGATCCGGACAGATACCAGGGAAGTTTCTTGATTAAATGAGAAGCCATCAGATCTATTTCTGGGAGTTCCCACATTGAACAATCTGAGGAAATACCTCTGGGTGAAGAGACCATTCGCCCAGGTGCAACGTTTGGCGACTGAGATAATCCGCTTTCCAATTGTCCATACCTGGGATATGAACCGCAGAGATTAGACAGGAGCTGGATTCCGCACAAACCAAAATTCGAGATACTTCTTTCATAACCAGAGGACTGTGAGTCCCTCCTTGATGATTGATGTATGCCACAGTTGTGACATTGTCTATCTGAAAACAAATGAACAACTCTCTCTTCAGAAGAGGCCAAGACTGGAAAGCTCTGAAAATTGCACGGAGTTCCAAAATATTGATCGGAAATCTCACCTCCTGAGATTCCCAAACCCCTTGTGCCGTCAGATACCCCCACACAGCTCCCCAACCTGTAAGACTTGCATCTGTTGAGATTATAGTCCAGGTTGGAAGAACAAGAAGCCCCCTGAACTAAACGATGGTGATCTGTCCACCATGTCAGAGAGTGTCGTATAATCGGTTTAAAGATATTAATTGAGATATCTTTGAGTAATCCCTGCACCATTGGTTCAGCATACAGAGCTGAAGAGGTCGCATGTGAAAACGAGCAAAGGAGATCGCATCTGATGCAGCAGTCCTAAGACCTAAAATTTCCATGCATAAGGCTACCAAAGGGAATGATTGTGACTGAAGGTTTTGACAAGCTGATATCAATGTTAAACTTCTCTTGTCTGACAAGGACAGAGTCATAGACACTGAATCTATCTAGAAACCTAAAAAGGTTACCCTTGTCTGAGGAATCAATGAACTGATTGGTAAATTGAACCTCCAACCATGAACTTGAAGAAACAACACAAGTCGATTCGTATGAGATTCTTCGAAAATGAGAAGACTGAGCAAATACCAAGATATCGTCCAAATAAGGAAATACCAAAACCCTGTTTTCTGATTACAGAAAGGGCACCGAGAACCTTTGAAAAAAATTCTTGGAACTGAGGCTAGGCCAAACGGTAGAGCCAAAAAACTGGTAATGCTTGTCTAAAAAGAGAATCTCAGACACTAAAAGTGATCTGGATGAATCGGAATATGCAGATACACATCCTGTAAATCTATTGTAGACATATAATGCCCTTGCTAAACAAAAAGCAGGATAGTCCTACAGTAACCATCTTGAATGTTGGTATCCTTACATAACGATTCAATATTGATAGATCCGGAACTGGTCTGAAGGAATTAACCTTCTTTGGTACAATGAAGAGATAAAATAAAACCCCAGCCCCTGTTCCAGAACTGGAACTGGCATAATTACTCCAACCAACTCTAGATCTGAAACACATTTCAGAAATGCTGAGCCTTTGCTGTGTTAACTGGGACACGGGAAAGAAAAAAATCTCTTAGCAGGAGGCTTTAACTTGAAGCCAATTCTGTACCTTTCTGAAACAATGTTCTGAAACCAGAGATTGAGAACGGAATTGATCCAAATTTCTTTGAAGAAAACGTAATCTGCCCCATACCAGCTGAGCTGGAATAAGGGCCGCACCTTCATGGGTACTTAGGAGCTGGCTATAGATTTCTATAAGGCTTGAATATATTCCAAACTGGAAATAGTTTCCAAACTGATACCGCTCCTGAGGATGAAGGATCAGGCTTTTGTTCCTTGTTGTGAGGAAAAAAGACTATTAGACCTAAATTTACCTTAGATTTTTTATCCTTTGGTAAAAAAGTTCCCTTCCTTCCAGAAACAATTGAGTAAATAATTTAATACCCTGGAAAGAAAGGGAAAGCAAAGTTGACTTAGAAGACATATCAGCATTCCAAGTTTAATCCATAAAGCTTTTCTAGCTAAAATAGCTAGAGACATATACCTGACATCAACTCTAATGATATCAAAAGATGGTATCACCAATAAAATTATTAGCATGTTATAGAATAATAATAATGCTATAAAATTATGATCTGTTACTTGTTGCGCTAAAGCTTCTAACCAAAAAGTTGAAGCTGCAGCAACATCCGCTAAAAATATAGCAGGTCTAAGAAGATTACCTGAACATAAGTAAGCTTTTCTTAGAAAGGATTCAATTTTCCTTAAATAAAGTACTTATCTGCCGTAGGAACAGTAGTACATTTAGCAGGAGTAGAGACAGCCCCATAACCTTAGGGATTTTGTCCCAAAAAACTCTAATCTGTCAGATGGTACAGGATATAATTGCTTAAACGTTTAGAAGGAGTAAAAGAATTACCCAAATTATTCCATTCCCTGGAAATTACTTCAGAAATAGCATCAGGGAGATTAAACACTTCTGGAATAACTACAGGAGATTTAAAAACCTTATTTAAACGTTTAGATTTAGTATCAAGAGGACCAGAAACCTCTATTTCTAATGCAATTAATACTTCTTTAAATAAAGAACGAATAAATTCCATCTTGAACAAATACAAAGATTTATCAGTATCAGAATGATGATGTTCATTTAAAAATTCATCAGAAAAAAGAGAAGTTTTAAAGACTTTTATGTAAACTAGAAGGAGAAATAACAGACATAGCCTTCTTAATGGATTTAAAAAATAAAATCTCATATGTTTATCAGGAACACTCTGAAAATTAGATGTTGACGGAACAGCAACAGGTAATGTAACAGTACTAAAGGAAATTTTATCTGCATTAATAAGTTTGTCATGACATGCAATACAAACAACAGCTGGAGAAACAGATACCAAAAATTATAGCAGATACACTTAGCTTGGTAGCTCCAGCACTAGACAGCGATTTTCCTGTAGTATCTTCTGACTCAGATGCAACGTGAGACATCTTGCAATATGTAAGACAAAAAAAACAACATATAAAGCAAAATTGATCAAATTCCTTAAATGACAGTTTCAGGAATGGGAAAAAATGCCAAAGAACAAGCTTCTAGCAACCAGAAGCAATGAAAAATAATGTGGAGACAAAAGCGACGCCCATATTTTTTAGCGCCAAATCAGACGCCCACATTATTTGGCGCCTAAAATGCTTTTGGCGCCAAAAATGACGCCACATCCGGAACGCCGACATTTTTGGCGCAAAATAACGTCAAAAAAAATGACGCAACTTCCGGCGACACGTATGACGCCGGAAACGGAAAATAATTTTTGCGCCAAAAAAGTCCGCGCCAAGAATGACGCAATAAAATGAAGCATTTTCAGCCCCCGCGAGCCTAACAGCCCACAGGGAAAAAAAGAGTCAAATTTTTGAAGGTAAGAAAAAAATTATTAATTCAAATGCATTATCCCAAATATGAAACTGACTGTCTGAAAAATAAGGAAAGTTGAACATTCTGAGTCAAGGCAAATAAATGTTTGAATACATATATTTAGAACTTTATAAACAAAGTGCCCAACCATAGCTTAGAGTGTCACAGAAAATAAGATTTACTTACCCCAGGACACTCATCTACATGTTTGTAGAAAGCCAAACCAGTACTGAAACGAGAATCAGCAGAGGTAATGGTATATATAAGAGTATATCGTCGATCTGAAAAGGGAGGTAAGAGATGAATCTCTACGACCGATAACAGAGAACCTATGAAATAGACCCCGTAGAAGGAGATCACTGTATTCAAAAAGGCAATACTCTCCTCACATTCCTCTGACATTCACTGCACGCTGAGAGGAAAACCGGGCTCCAACTTGCTGCGGAGCGCATATCAACGTAGAATCTAGCACAAACTTACTTCACCACCTCCATCGGAGGCAAAGTTTGTAAAACTGAATTGTGGGTGTGGTGAGGGGTGTATTTATAGGCATTTTAAGGTTTGGGAAACTTTGCCCCTCCTGGTAGGAATGTATATCCCATACGTCATTCCCATACGTCACTAGCTCATGGACTCTTGCTAATTACATGAAAGAAAGAAGAAAATCTAATGACATGGCCTCCTTGTTCACCTGATCTGAACCCCATTGAGAACCTGTGGTCCATCATCAAATGTGAGATTTACAAGGAGGGAAAACAGTACACCTCTCTGAACAGTGTCTGGGAGGCTGTGGTTGCTGCTGCACGCAATGTTGATGGTGAGCAGATCAAAACACTGACAGAATCCATGGATGGCAGGCTTTTGAGTGTCCTTGCAAAGAAAGGTGGCTATATTGGTCACTGATTTGTTTTTGAATGTCAGAAATGTATATTTGTGAATGTTGAGATGTTATATTGGTTTCACTGGTAAAAATAAATAATTGAAATGGGTATATATTTGTTTTTTGTTAAGTTGCCTAATAATTATGCACAGTAATAGTCACCTGCACACACAGATATCCCCCTAAAATAGCTATAACTAAAAACAAACTAAAAACTACTTCCAAAACTATTCAGCTTTTTGGGTTCATTGAGAACATGGTTGTTGTTCAATAATAAAATTAATCCTCAAAAATACAACTTGCC